>NC_052160.1:2770918-2947747 GCF_902713615.1 Scyliorhinus canicula | reverse complement strand
TCTGAGACATACAAAGCTCCACATCTGTGCGAAAACATCAAATCTTCTTCCTCCAGTGACCTCCTGGTTATATTCTGTTCCGTGTAGGTATTTTGGAATAAATAACAAATTATTCTCGGGTGACATTGTGTTTTCATTCTACCCAAGCTCGCTGAACCACCACTGTTCAGACAAGGAATACCTCAGTTATTTGCATTAGTCTCTCTCGCTCTGTTACTCTTACCTTTGGTCACCTTGAATCAGGAAGACCTTTCTTTTCAGTTGAGATATTGTGGGTTCAACCCCAATCCAGAGGTTTGAGCACAAAGTTTAATCTAAGCTGCAGTACCGAGCGAGTGATACACGTTGGCGAACCTGACCGTTTGTCGGGATTCTCTTTCCCCGCAGGTTGTGCACTCCCACCTTGGGTTTCCCAGCAGCATGGGGTGGCTCCGATGGGAAATCCCATTGACAAGCGGTGGGAAGAGAGAATTCCGCGCCCCCCCCCCCCCCCCCACCCCCACCGCGCCTCTGAGACACATGCGGCTGGGAGATAGGAGAATCCAACATTGCCTTTCAGATGGAAATTTAAACCAAGGTGCTATCTGCCTTCTTGGGAGGATATAAAAGATCCCATGGCATTATATTGAATCAGATGATGTACTAGCCAAATGTATCATTCAGCTAACGTCAACAGAACACGTGGGGGTGGATTCATCCGCTTCGCCCGTCGCAAGATCGCTGTAGTGATATCATGGTTGCAATTCACCAAGTGACCACTCGGAGTCTCATTAGTATATAAGTGAACGTTAGAGTCAGGTGACCTCAGTCTGACTGGGAGCTGGAAGGAGGTTGCTTGTGCTGTTCATACTGTTATTCGTCTGTTGTTTTGCATATAGTTGATCCACAGTCAATGTTAATAAATTTTTTATAGCTTAAGCTACAAGTATTCTTGTAATATAGAACATAGAACATAGAAAAATACAGCACAGAACAGGCCCTTCGGCCCACGATGTTGTGCCAAACCTTTGTCCCAGATTAATCATAGATTATCATAGAATTACAGTGCAGAAGGAGGCCATTCGGCCCATCGAGTCTGCACCAGCTCTTGGAAAGAGAACCCTACCCAAGGTCAACACCTCCACCCGATCCCCATTACCCAGTAACCCACCCAACACTAAGGGCAATTTTAGACACTAAGGGCAATTTATTGTGGCCAATCCACCTAACCTGCACATCTTTGGACTGTGGGAGGAAACTGGAGCACCCGGAGGAAGCCCACGCACACAGGCCATAAATCAAGCCATCCAACAAGAACATTATAATTGCCATGGGCGAGCTGGGACAATGGAAAAGTCCATTGACCTCGGGCGGATTTCTCCGGTCGCCGAGTGGGAGGGGCCAGAGAATTCCTCCCTTCATTTTCCCGCAAATACATTGCTGTTTTTGGGTACATGCCGCCAGCAATTTCCCATGTTTCCTACATTTACTGCCAACCAGCCCAAATGTACTTAACCGTCTGAAAGTTCTTTGGCTCTATAGTTAAGACCACTATGTAAATGAAAATTCTTCCTTTTCATTTTGATAACAAAATTTAATTGTTCCAACTCTGAAGCCTTAACAACCTGTGAGTCGTATTTATCAGGCGTTTTGAGAATGTACGTTCAATGGGAAAAGCTAGAAAGGCCAGTTAGAAACGAGGGTAGATGGGTCAAGACAGGGATG
This sequence comes from Scyliorhinus canicula, assembly GCF_902713615.1. Classification (NCBI taxonomy): domain Eukaryota; kingdom Metazoa; phylum Chordata; class Chondrichthyes; order Carcharhiniformes; family Scyliorhinidae; genus Scyliorhinus; species Scyliorhinus canicula. Next base: position 2,946,043 of record NC_052160.1, on the reverse strand, counting down.
TTTTGCTGCCATTGCTTTGTGGGGGGTTGGGGGGGAGGGGGATGGGAAACTCTGCCACCCCAAAAACATCCGACCCAGATTATCTTCCGTGAATCAAGATATTTGTTATTGGTGCTTTCTCTAAAAAAGGAATGTTGTCCTACACCCTGCTGTCCTCATTATATATTGTAGAGGTTCTGCTTGTTCATTCCTTTATTTCCTCTTTCTTTATTTTTGAGCTTATCATTTTTGACCCATGGCTGTTCAATGGGCATGTATCTTTACGTCAAGCAGTGGAGTGAATGAGGAAAAGTTGCAATGTAGTACACCGAGCTAGCTTTGAGCAGCTGAACTCAGGATCCATACACCCGAGAGATCGGTGGGACTCGGTTCGATTGGTTGGCTGGTGGGCAATGAATTGGCCAAAAGGCCGTATTCTGCCCGGTAACAGGTGGTAATTGGATCCTATATGAGTGGAATGATTTTACGAGACCCAAGGAGCTCAATCTGAATCCTGAACACTCAGGGGAAAGGACCTGCTCTCTTCTCTTTCTCTCTTTCTCCAGAAAGTCTGTGAGTTGCTGTATTTCTGAAACTGCAGAGGCCTGAATGAATCTACAGTGAAAACCGTAACAGACTGGAAACAGAAATGTCGACCCAAGAGCCTGGTTTGAAGGGCAATGTGCTAGAAACAACCATCTGAAACAAAGACTATTTTTTACTCCTTATTTTCACCTCTCACGTTCACCTCTGTATCTGTTTGACATGTGTGTGTGTGTGTGTATATCTGTGTGTGTGTGTATATGCCTGTGTGTGCGTGTGTCTGTGTGTGTATATGTGTGTCTGTGTATGTCTGTGTGTATGTGTCTGTGTGTGTGTGTCTGTGTGTGTGTGTCTGTGTGTGTGTCTGTGTGTGTGTGTCTGTGGTGTGTCTGTGTGTGTGTGTCTGTGTGTGTGTGTCTGTGTGTGTGTCTGTGTGTGTGTGTCTGTGTGTGTGTCTGTGTGTGTGTGTCTGTGTGTGTGTGTTCTGTGTGTGTGTCTGTGTGTGTGTGTGCGTGTGTCTGTGTGTGTATATGTGTGTCTGTGTATGTCTGTGTGTGTGTGTCTGTGTGTGTGTGTCTGTGTGTGTGTGTCTGTGTGTGTGTGTCTGTGTGTGTGTCTGTGTGTGTATGTCTGTGTGTGTGTATGTCTGTGTGTGTGTGTCTGTGTGTGTATGCGTATGTCTGTGTATGTCTCTGTGTGTGTGTGTATGTCTCTGTGTGTGTGCGTGTGTCTGTGTATGTCTCTGTGTGTATGTCTGTGCGTGTGTGTGTCTGTGTGTATGTCTCTGTGTGTATGTCTGTGCGTGTGTCTGCGTCTGTGTGTGTATGTCTGTGTCTGTGTGTGTATGTCTGTGTGTGTCTGTGTCTGTGTGTGTATGTCTGTGTGTGTGTCTGTGTCTGTGTGTGTATGCGTGTGTCTGTGTATGTCTCTGTGTGTGTGTGTGTATGTCTCTGTGTGTGTGTGTGTCTGTGTGTATGTCTGTGTGTGTATGTCTGTGTATGTCTGTGTGTGTATGTCTGTGTGTGTGTCTGTGTCTGTGTGTGTCTGTGTGTGTATGTCTGTGTATGTCTGTGTGTGTATGTCTGTGTGTGTGTCTGTGTCTGTGTGTGTATGTCTGTGTGTGTATGTCTGTGTGTGTGCCTGTGTCTGTGTGTATGCGTATGTCAGTGTGTGTGTGTCTGTGTCTGTGTGTATGTCTGTGTGTGTGTCTATGTCTGTGTGTGTATGTCTGTGTGTGTGTCTGTGTGTATGTGTATGTCTGTGTGTGTATGTCTGTGTGTGTCTGTGTCTGTGTGTATGTCTGTGTATGTCTGTGTGTGTGTCTGTGTCTGTGTGTGTATGCCTGTGTGTGTATGTCTGTGTGTGTATATGTCTGTGGAAAGAGTGGAAGTGATTTAAGGGGGAAGCAGGAATATGAGGAATTAGATGATAGGTAACCATTTGTATTTGCTGCATATTTTATTATAGTTACTGTTATTAATAAATGTAATTGTGTTGAAATATACAAAGCTGGTGAGTGTAATTATTGGGCAGCAAGGACTAAAGACTTCCGGTATTTTTATAACATTTATTTGTTATTTGTATTGTGTTGCCGTGCTGGGTCAAGGGGGCTGCAACAATATTTGATGGTCTGAATTTAATTCAGCCATCAAGCCGGGAACCATGACTGCTGTGCCACTTCATTATGGGAGAGGCCCCACATCACAGCAGAGGGGAAACATCCCCTCATTCAGTCGGCGGGGGGGGGGGGGGGGGGGTATGGGCTGATGTGTGATTGTCAGTCACTGCCAACCCAGCTGGCAAATAGGCTGATTAATGAACCACTTGAACCCTATCGTGCCCGAGTCCATCGCCATTTAGTAGTGAATCAAGGAGTAACAATAATAATAATCTTTATTTGTGTCACAAGTAGGCTTACATTAGCACTGCAATGAAGTTACTGTGAAAATCCCCTGTTCGGGTCACTGAGGGAGAATTCAGAATGTCCAAATTACCTAACAAGCACATCTTTCGGGACTTGTGAGAGGAAACCGGAGCACCCGGAGGAAACCCACGCAGACACGGGGAGAACGTGCAAACTCCGCACAGACAGTGACCCAAACCGTGAATCAAACCTGGGACCCTGGCGCTGTGAGGCAGCAGTGCTAACCACTGCATGGATATTTGAAGGTTACACAGGAAAAATCTGTTGTTTTCTGATGGCCCACTGGGGGTTCCTCGCTCTCAGACACTCCTGTCCAATTGAAGGACTCATTATCCGGCATGGAGGCGACTCCTCTCCCTGTGACCCCTCTCCCTCAGACCCCCACCTACGGCTTGGGGTCCCTTAGCACTCCTGGGTCTCGGTGGGTGCAGTACCGGCAACAGCCATCGTTCCCATTGGTGGCAGTGGTGAGTGGTCAGTCTCCAATCAGCTGCTGGCTCTCAATGGGCAGAACCTCTTGCTGCTGGGGCCTTCAATAACTGGGCGGGGCGGGGGGGGGGGCGATAGTGGCCAATTCAGTGCCTGAAGGGTGGTTGATTCCCCTGAGTCCTCCGCCCCCTCCCTCCCAAAGAAATGACGGCAGAGAACCTCATCAGCCCGACAGAATCCCAGCAACATCTTTACCTGAATGAGAAGGAATATTAATTACCCTGCACCTTTGATAAGCATCAATAACACAAATGCTAAGAACATAAATGTTGAAGAAAACTGAATCACATCATCCTCTTTATTATGCACACGATAATGAACATAATACAAGCCTTCCTTCAACAAAATATTCATTTACTTCATTCTTTTTACATCATTATTTTGTATCTATCTGCAGAAATTACTCATCAAAACCAGCGTAAAATTTGGATAAAATCCAGAGGACTTTTTCAAATTGAAATCACCCACAGAGTTAATAATACATCCTCGATAGCATCAATCATAAAAAGATGGTTTCTATATAAAAGGAAGACATATAGCTGGGACTTTATGAAGCGTTAACACATTTATGAGACATCAAACCAACCCATTTTCCCAGCTTTCTTTCTCTCTCCGGCTTTTCCATGATTTGCATCTTCATTTGCTGCACTGCTGGCTGATTGACAGATGGGTCTGGAAAAGGTTGACAAGGATGATTGGTCGACGTGTTGAAATTTTAATTTCATTTTTGATTTGCACAGGCTCCCATCCTGAGTAATGTGGCAGCTACTGTGCTAAGGTTATCGCGTTGACTTATGCATGTGGCGCTGATGGCTCATTTTCACTGTGACGGTGTTTTCTTTAACAACACATTTATAACGGATGACAGTGATTACTTCCATCTTTTTCCCCTTGCTTTGTTCTGTATTATCTGACATCAAGCAAATTCTATCAGGATAATAGAAATAGTTAGTGCCCACTGACGTCTTTCGGAAAACGTCAACTGTGTATGGTGCCAAGATGGAATCATCCAGCAATCTCTGGTTACCTGTGCAGTAAAGTCTGTCTCGTAGAGAAACGGTCATGGCTTTGAACAGGACTGCTTGTCAATCAAATCCTCTTGTCACTGTTGAGTGTGAACATGGCTGATTTTTCTGTTCAGGAATTTGATGGGACAGCTGGATATGGAAAGAAAGATTCACATTATAGGACACCTTGCCCTATCTGGCTCATCTAGTGAGTCTCTCTGAAATATAATGGCTGCAGTTAAGTGAGAAACAGAGTGGATTCTTGATCCCCGATCATTTCTTAATATTGAAAAGAAAACATGTTTTTCCCCAAATGTTGCCTCTCTTTATTTGATTTCTCTTGGGGTGAGTGCCTCAAAGGTAAAAAGATAGAAAGACCCTGATGGGAGTTAGGTACAGGCCCCCGAGCAGTAGTCAGGATGTGGGGCAGAAAATAATTCAGGAGATAGAGAAAGCATGTAAAAAAGGCCACAATTACAATAATCATGGGGGACTTCAATATGCAGGTGGACTGGGAAAATCAGGTTGGTAGTGGATCCCAAGAAAAGGAATTTGTGGAATGTGTAAGTGATGGTTTGTTGGATCAGTTTGTGACAGAGCCGACTCGGGAACTGGCAATTCTGGATTTGGTGATGTGTAATGAGGCAGACTTGATTAGGGATCTTAAGGTGAAGGGACCCTTCGGGAGCAGTGACCACGGGCAGGATTCTCTGACCCCCTGCCGGGTTGGAGAATCCCGGGGGGGGGGGGGGGGGGGGCGGTGTGAATCCCGCCCCGCCGCTCAGACGCCGGCTGCTGTATTCTCTGGCGCTGGTTTTCAGGCAGGGGCGGGGTCATGCCACGCTGGTCGGGGGCTGTTGGCAGCACCTCCCTCCCCCCCGGCAATTCTCTGGGCCCCGATGGGCCGTCAGTTTCTGGCCAGTCCCATCAGCGTGAAATGGACATGGTCCCACACGGTGGGGCCTGGCTGATAGGCCAGCAGGTGCGGTCCTCGGGGGGGGGGGGGGGGGGGGAGCAGGGGGATCCGGCCCTGGGGAAGGCCCTCACGGTGGCCTGGCCTACGATCGGGGCACACGGATCTGCGGTCGGGCCTGTGCCGTGGGGGCACTCCTTCCTTCCACGCCGGCCTCTGTAGGGCTCCACCATGGCCAGCGCAGAAAAGACACCCTCTGCGCATGTGCCAGAATACGCCAGCCGGTCTGCGCATGCGCGGAACCACACCGGTGGTTCTGCGCATGCGCTAACTCGCGCCGGCCCTTCGCCACTGGTTGGTGCTGCGCCAACCCCTCCGCCACCGCCCTAGCCCCCGGAAGTGTGGAGGATTCCGCAACTTCCGGTTGGCCCGAAGCAGGAGTGGTTCGCGCCATTTTTTTACGCTGCCATCAGGCCATCAGGGGATTCGGGAGAATCACACCCCACAATATGCTGGAATTTACCCTGCAGTTTGAGAAGGAGAAGAGTTTTTTTCCAATATATAACAGGCGAGAGAGAAAAAAATAGACATTGGCCGACTGGAAAACGTGGCTGGAGAAGTAATAATAGGAAACAAAGAAATGGCAGAGGAACTGAATGGTTACTTTGCATCAGTCTTCATGGTGGAAGACACCAGTGGGATGCCAGAGCTTCAGGAGAACCAGGGGGCAGAGGTGAGTGCAGTGGCCATCTCTAAGGAGAAGGTTCTGGGGAAACTGAAAGGTCTGAAGGTTGATAAATCACCTGGACCGGATGGACTATACCCCAGGGTTCTAAAAGAGATAGCTGAGGAAATTGTGGAGGCATTGCTGATGATCTTTCAGGAATCACCGGGGCAGGAAGGGTCCCAGAGGACTGGAAATTGGCTAATGTTACACTCCGTTTAAGAAGGGAGGGAGGCAGAAGACGGGAAATTATAGGCCGGTTAGCCTGACTTCGGTCTTTGGTAAGATTTTAGAGTCCATTATTAAAGATGAGATCACGGAATAATTGGAAGTGCATGATAAAATAGGACTGAGTCAGCACAGCTTTGTCAAAGGGAGGTCATGTCTGACAAATCTGTTAGAGTTCTTTGAAGCGGTAACAAGGAAGTTAGACAAAGGAGAATCAGTGGATGTGATTTATTTAGATTTCCAGAAGGCCTTTGACAAGGTGCTGCATAGGAGACTGTTCAATAAGTTAAGAGCCCATGGTGTTAAGTGTAAGATCCTGGCATGGATAGAGGAATGGCTGACTGGCAGAAGGCAGAGGGTGGGGATAAAGGGGTCTTGTAGATGGAGTTCAATCCGAACAAATGTGAGGTGATGCATTTTGGGAGATTAAATTCAGGTGTGAATTATACAGTAAATGGCAGAACCCTTAGGAGCATTGATATACAGAGGGATCTGGGTGATCAGGCCCATAGTTCCATGAATGTGGCAATGCAGGTGGATAAGGTGGTCAAGAAGGCATACGGCATGCTTGCCTTCATTGGCCGGGGAGTGAATCCTAGAGTTGGCAGGTCATGTTACAGTTGTATAAAACTTTAGTTAGGCCACATTTGGACTATTGCGTGCAGTTCTGGTCGTCACACTATCAGAGGAGGTGGATGCTTTGGAGAGAGGGCAAAGAAGGTTTACCAGGATGTTGCCAGGTCTGGAGGGGTGTTAGCTATGAGGAGAGGTTGAATAAACTCGGATTGTTTTAATTGGAAAGATGGAGGCTGAGGGGAGACCTGATTGAGGTCTTCAAAATTACGAGAGATATAGATAAGGTGAATAGTCAGAAGCTTTTTCCCAGGGTGGAAGAGTCAATTACAAGGGGGGGGGGGGGGGGGGGCACAGGTTCAAGATGAGGGGGGGAATGTTTAGGGGAGATGTGTGGGGAAGGTTTTTCACACAGTGGGTGGTGAGTGCCTGGAACACGTTGCCACTGGAGGTGGTGGAGGCAGGCACAATAGCAACATTTAATATGTATCTTGATAGAGACATGAACGGATGGGGAATGGAGAGATACAGATTGTTTGGGCAATAAACAATAGGTCTAAATACAGAATCTGGATCAGCGCAGGCTGGGTGGGCCGAAGGGCCTGTTCCTGCGCATTAATGTTATTTGTTCTTTGTTTCAATGCTGGGGAAATCACACCCAAACCTAATCCCATTTCACCCAATGCCAGTGTGCAATGGCTTGCAGTTTTCAGAATCAGGAATCCGGGATAAATTCTTTCCTCCCTCACTCCAGGATTGAGGACGTCCACAGAGATAGATTAACTCACTAATGACATGGTACTGAATGGGTAATGATCGTTCTGTACCACACCGAGTCACACAGCATTGTATTCGCTCAGTCTGGAAACCATTCTGTTTTGTCTGATTTTAAATTGGGTCAGATTGTGCAACATTCACAAATGTGTAATATCCAAGTATCTTGCAAAATATACAGTTCGCTGGAACCAGCACCTCCTGCCCCAGTGAGCAAAATAAAAACCCTCGTATAAGGCAACGCTTTACAAAGAGGAAATGATGTTGGTACTGTTTAATAAACTCAGTGGCAAATTGGCTATAAATCATCAACAACTCTGTTGAGGAAAAGAAAACATATCTTTCTCATTGCCACTGTTAAATTTAAGGTCTCATTTTCTATTGGAATTATTGATGGGACAGCCACTTTTAAACCTCTAGAACTGACATTGGCTTCTTTTACTTGGTAACATTAATGACAAAACACGACTTGATTGCCAAAGTACAGGGAGAGCTCTAAACTGATACAGTGCTGTAATTCCAGCAAGCCTATTGTGTCAGAAATCAGTTTCATTTCATTGCCATTAATATTGCATGATGGAGAAATGACCATATTTTAAAGCATAAATGTTTGGTAACAATGGGTATTTGTCCTCAAGAAAGTTGTTATACGGGTAAATCGAAAGAACTAATCACTGTGCTCGCAGTGTTAGCGATCTGGAGACATGAATTGAGCAGACAGTTACCTCAGGACTTGTCAAAGTTACTAACGGCAGCATTTGGCAAGAAACTAAATACAAATGATTTGAACACTTTGTGGACTCTGAGGCTTTTTGTACAGTTTGCTTGGCTAAGACGCCGGCTATTTTCACATTGTGTTTATCTGTTGACATTTCCTTTAATTTAATTCAAAGGAACCTCGAAACTCCAGCAGAAATGGAAGTTCCCTCATTAGACAGTGAGTCACCCTCTATTGGAGAGACACCATCCACTGGACCGCAGGAGGAGACCTCAGATCTCTCACTCATTTTGCAGGAAGGCTAGAAGAGGGGGAAATAAGAGGCCTTAAAAAAGATGTTGACCAACTGCTAGAGCAGTTTTTCAAGCTGGACAGAGGTCAGGAGAATGAGGCCATTGCAGAAGAAAATGGTCACTTATACGATGAGTCCTGGATCTCTTTGACTCCACTGCCAATGCCTCTCTATTTTTTAATGAGCATCATTGACGAAGGTGACAAAGGGGCTAATTTGTCCACATGTTCCGCTGAACCCAGCAATGACATGCAGCAAGAGCCAATTACAGACAGCAGTAAACTATCCAGGGGGAGTGAGATTCTCACGTCCATATTGGAGCAAGCCAATACAGGAAGTTCAGAGCTTATTAAGCTGCACAAATGTCTTCTTTCCATTGATCCTTCTTTGGCAGTCCCTCAGGGTGACTTTCTTCCACCCTGGGGGGGGGGGGGGGGGGGGCAGCCTGCACTGGCTAAACAGACCAATCCCTGGAGATGCAGACTCTCTGCCTCAGCTGGTGCAGGTGGTGAGCGATGAGGCGGGTGGGTGGGACGCTCTGGATTCTGCGCACTCTTTCCGCTGCTTACGCCTGGGCCTCCACGTGCTCGTACAAATGTTAGGCACAGCTCAGACATGAATCTCACCAGCAAGTGAGAAGCAATGACCCAAGCAAGAGAGCTTCTACAGCTGAGTAATGCTCAGGCCATGAATAGTTCTTTCAACATCACAGCAGCAGTAAACGACACAGTAAAGTGTCTCGTGGAAGTTGTAAATGCTTCATTTTCCCAGTGCACCACACAGAAGACGATGACAGAGAGAATCTCAGTTTGATCTCTTCCTTATCAAAGTGTTGTTATTGGCCGAGTCCTGAACAGTTCTCCTTTGAATCCGTTTTAACTTGATCGATTTTAGACAGCCTTCACAGTCAGGCCGTTATAATGGCTCCAATCCAAGAATCAGCCTCGTAAGGAGCTGCTACCCCACTTCCCACTCCACCAATCTGTTTACCTTAATGAGAAGGTAAAGGAACACACATGTCCAGTCCATCCTCCTCGGCAGCCGAGAACGCTGCAGGGGGTGAAGATCTTGGCGTCAGGGACATGGAGTCTCGGAGAGGAAGGCAGGAGTTGGATGGAAACTTTAAACAATACTTGAGGCTTACAGATGGTGGGATTGTAGTATAAATTTAACAATAGAATGTAACAGTTTGAGATCATGCTTGGAGGGAATGTGGAATAAAGGGTTAATGTTTATGCTAAGTATTAAGTGTTGTCATTGATGATGCAAACATGACATCAGAGTCAGATAGCCAAGAGGCTTGAAGAGAAGAAGATGCAGAGGGTCTGCGTGTGTGATTCGATGGGCAGGTCAGGTGTTTATCATGGGTCGGTGCAGACTCGATGGGGTGAAGGGTCTCTTCTACACTGTATTATTCTGTGATTGTGTGATTATCACGACATCTTTGCAAAAAGTTCTTCATAAATATCACAGAAAAACTAAACCCTGACTTTGCAAACCACTCTTAGAAATAGGGAAATTCCACAAAGACATGCTGCTGAATTCTCTGCCGGAGAGATCTTCCGCTTTGCCGGCAGCGCACTCACAGGTTTCCTGACGGCGTGGGGTGGCCACAATGGCCCCCATTGGCCGGTTTTGGGAACAGAGAATCCCGCCCATGGCAACACACCAAAACAATCAGCCGTCTGATTGAGCAGACCCTGCCTTTGGACCTTGGCATGAGAGGGTTGTCTAGCTGTACTGCACTGTGGAGACCAAAAGTGGCTTTTCCCTGCATTTGTTATGATCTTCTGCATCCTCACAAATGCAAAGGGGACCAAAACTGATTGTTTCCCTTCCTGGAGACAAAGAATTGGCAACTCTAGTTTCAGGATGGGTGTCTGACGTTTTCTGCACCATTTTACTTCCTCTTTTGCTGCTACATCTCCCTATATCGAGCAGTTAGTCATTTAAATATGGCTCTTCCCTTTTACTCTTATAAAGATGAGTGAGAACTTTTCCAGGTAATATTAAATTGATTTTATTTGGAATTAGTAATCCAGTTTAGACTCGACAGGCCAGTACGCAGCAACATGGTTTTAATGGTGATTTGCTGCCTCCTCTATTTCGCTAGCAGTTACCCCTGGCTCATTCAACTGACCTATTTATTCTGTGTCCAGAGTTTCCACGCTTTCTGCATTCACTCCCTCGCACACAGCAGGTAGGAATAAAGGGCTGCTTTCTGTGCAGACATTGTCTAAACCACAATATTGACAAATAGCACATGCTCAATTTACCCATTGTTGCTCATGTTTTGCAGGTGGGTAAGTAAATCCCAACCTCCACAAATAATAACATTGGTTTGTGATGAACAACTTTTTATTCCAAATTATCTGGAAATCTGCTCAGATTTGAAGAGATCCGCGGCATAATTCCCGTAAAAAGCTGGGACTCCCTCAACCCAAACATCCTCACTAACCTCCACATCCTCACCTACCCCAACATCCTCACCAACCCAACATCCTCACCTACCCCAACATCCTCCCCAACCCCAACATCCTCACCTACCCCAACATCCTCCCCAACTCCAACATCCTCACCTACCCCAACATCCTCACCTACCCCAACATCCTCCCCAACCCCAACATCCTCACCAACCCCAACATCCTCACCAACCCCAACACCTCATCAACCCAACTCCTCACCTACCCCAACATCCTCACTACCCAACATCCTCACCTACACCAACATCCTCACCTACCCCAACATCCTCACCTACCCCAACATCCTCACCTACCCCAACATCCTCACCTACCCCAACATCCTCACCCACCCCAACATCCTCACCTACCCAAACATCCTCACCCACCCCAACATCCTCACCTACCCCAACATCCTCACCTACCCCAACATCCTCATCAACCCCAACATCCTCACCAACCCCAACATCACCTACCCCAACATCCTCACCTACCCAACATCCTCACCTACCCCAACATCCTCACCTACCCCAAATCACTACCCAACATCCTCACCTACCCCAACATCCTCACCTACCCCAACATCCTCACCCACCCCAACATCCTCACCTACCCAACATCCTCACCTACCCAAATCCTCACCTACCCCAATGTCCTCACCAACCCCAACATCCTCACCACCCCCAACATCCTCACCAACCCCAACATCCTCACCCACCCCAACATCCTCACCCACCCCAACATCCTCACCAACCCCAACATCCTCACCCACCCCAACATCCTCCCCAACCCCAACATCCTCACTAACCTCCACATCCTCACCCACCCCAACATCCTCACCTACCCCAACATCCTCACCTACCCCAACATCCTCCCCAACCCCAACATCCTCACCTACCCCAACATCCTCACCTACCCCAACATCCTCACCTACCCCAACATCCTCACCAACCCCAACATCCTCCCCAACCCCAACATCCTCACCTACCCCAACATCCTCACCTACCCCAACATCCTCACCTACCCCAACATCCTCACCAACCCCAACATCCTCACCTACCCCAACATCCTCCCCAACCCCAACATCCTCACCTACCCCAACATCCTCATCAACCCCAACATCCTCACCAACCCCAACATCCTCACCAACCCCACATCCTCACCTACCCCAACATCCTCACCAACCCCCAACATCCTCCCCAACCCCAACATCCTCACCTACCCCAACATCCTCACCTACCCCATCCTCCCCAACCCCAACATCCTCACCTACCCCAACATCCTCACCAACCCCACATCCTCCCCAACCCCAACATCCTCACCTACCCCAACATCCTCACCCACCCCAACATCCTCACCTACCCCAACATCCTCACCTACCCCAACATCCTCACCTACCCCAACATCCTCACCTACCCCAACATCCTCACCTACCCCAACATCCTCACCTACCCCAACATCCTCCCCAACCCCAACATCCACACCAACCCCAACATCCTCACCTACCCCAACATCCTCACCAACCCCAACATCCTCACCTACCCCTACCCCAACATCCTCACCTACCCCAACATCCTCACCTACCCCAACATCCTCACCTACCCCAACATCCTCACCTACCCCAACATCCTCACCTACCCCAACATCCTCACCAATCCCAACATCCTCACCTACCCAACATCCTCACCTACCCCAATGTCCTCACCTACCCCAACATCCTCACCTACCCCAACATCCTCACCTACCCCAACATCCTCACCTACCCCAACATCCTCATCAACCCCAACATCCTCACCAACCCCAACATCCTCACCAACCCCAACATCCTCATCAACCCCAACATCCTCACCTACCCCAACATCCTCACCTACCCCAACATCCTCACCAACCCCAACATCCTCACCTACCCCTACCCCAACATCCTCACCTACCCCAACATCCTCATCAACCCCAACATCCTCACCAACCCCAACATCCTCACCAACCCCAACATCCTCACCTACCCCAACATCCTCACCTACCCCAACATCCTCACCTACCCCAACATCCTCACCTACCCCAACATCCTCACCCACCCCAACATCCTCACCTACCCCAACATCCTCACCTACCCCAACACCCTCACCCACCCCAACATCCTCACCTACCCCAACATCCTCACCAACCCCAACATCCTGACCAACCCCAACATCCTCACCTACCCCAACATCCTCACCAACCTCCACATCCTCACCTAACCCCAACATCCTCACCTACCCAACATCCTCACCAACCCCAACATCCTCACCTACCCCAACATCCTCACCAACCCCAACATCCTCACCAACCCCAACATCCTCACCTACCCCAACATCCTCACCTACCCCAACATCCTCACCTACCCCAACATCCTCCCCAACACCAACATCCTCACCTACCCCAACATCCTCACCTACCCCAACATCCTCACCTACCCCAACATCCTCACCTACCCCAACATCCTCACCTACCCCAACATCCTCACCAACCCCAACATCCTCACCCACCCCAACATCCTCACCTACCCCCAACATCCTCACCAACCCAACATCCTCACCCACCCCAACATCCTCACCTACCCCAACATCCTCACCTACCCCAACATGCCCTCACCTACCCCAACATCCTCACCTACCCAACATCCTCACCTACCCCAACACCCTCACCTACCCCAACATCCTCACCTACCCCAACATCCCTCACCTACCCCAACATCCTCACCAACCCCAACATCCTCACCAACCCCAACATCCTCACCAACCCCAACATCCTCACCTACCCAACATCCTCACCTACCCCAACATCCTCACCCACCCCAACATCCTCACCTACCCAACATCCTCACCTACCCCAACATCCTCACCTACCCCAACATCCTCACCTACCCCAACATCCTCACCTACCCCAACCCAACATCCTCACCTACCCCAACATCCTCATCAACCCCAACATCCTCACCAACCCCAACATCCTCACCAACCCCAACATCCTCATCAACCCCAACATCCTCACCTACCCCAACATCCTCACCTACCCCAACATCCTCACCTACCCCAACATCCTCCCCAACCCCAACATCCTCACCTACCCCAACATCCTCCCCAACCCCAACATCCACACCAACCCCAACATCCTCACCAACCCCAACATCCTCATCAACCCCAACATCCTCACCTACCCCAACATCCTCACCTACCCCAACATCCTCACCTACCCCAACATCCTCACCTACCCCAACATCCTCACCTACCCCAACATCCTCACTAACCTCCACATCCTCACCTACCCCAACATCCTCCCCAACCCCAACATCCTCACCTACCCCAACATCCTCACCTACCCCAACATCCTCACCAACCCCAACATCCTCATCAACCCCAACAACCTCACCAACCCCAACATCCTCACCAACCCCAACATCCTCATCAACCCCAACATCCTCACCTACCCCAACATCCTCACCTACCCCAACATCCTCACCAACCCCAACATCCTCATCAACCCCAACATCCTCACCTACCCCAACATCCTCACCTACCCCAACATCCTCACCACCCCAACCCCAACATCCTCACCTACCCCAACATCCTCCCCAACCCCAACATCCTCACCTACCCCAACATCCTCACCTACCCCACATCCTCATCAACCCCAACATCCTCACCTACCCCAACATCCTCACCAACCCCAAACATCCTCACCTACCCCCAACATCCTCACCCACCCCAACATCCTCATCAACCCAACATCCTCACCCACCCAACATCCTCATCAACCCCAGCATCCTCACCTACCCCAACATCCTCACCTACCCCAACATCCTCACCAACCCCAATGTCCTCACCTACCCCAACATCCTGACCTACCCCAACATCCTCACCCACCCCAACATCCTCACCAACCCCAACATCCTCACCAACCCCAACATCCTCACCTACCCCCAACATCCTCACCAACCCCAACATCCTCACCTACCCCAACATCCTCCCCAACCCCAACATCCTCACCCAACCCAACATCCTCACCAACCCCAACATCCTCCCCTACCCCAACATCCTCCCAACTCCAACATCCTCACCAACCCCAACATCCTCACCAACCCCAACATCCTCACCTACCCCCAACATCCTCACCCACCCCAACATCCTCACCAAACCCCAACATCCTCACCTACCCCAACATCCTCACCAATCCCAACATCCTCATCAACCCCAACATCCTCACCTACCCCAACATCCTCACCTACCCCAACATCCTCACCAACCCCAACATCCTCACCCACCCCAACATCCTCACCTACCCCAACATCCTCACCTACCCCAACATCCTCACCTACCCCAACATCCTCACCAATCCCAACATCCTCATCAACCCCAACATCCTCACCTACCCCAACATCCTCACCTACCCCAACATCCTCACCAACCCCAACATCCTCACCCACCCCAACATCCTCACCTACCCCAACATCCTCACCTACCCCAACATCCTCATCAACCCCAACATCCACACCAACCCCAACATCCTCACCAACCCCAACATCCTCACCTACCCCAACATCCTCATCAACCCCAACATCCACACCAACCCCAACATCCTCACCTACCCCAACATCCTCACCTACCCCAACATCCTCACCAACCCCAACATCCTCACCTACCCAACATCCTCACCTACCCCAACATCCTCACCTACCCCAACATCCTCACCCACCCCAACATCCTCACCTACCCCAACATCCTCACCTACCCCAACATCCTCACCAACCCCAACATCCTCACCTACCCCAACATCCTCACCTACCCCAACATCCTCACCCACCCCAACATCCTCACCTACACCAACATCCTCACCTACCCCAACATCCTGACCTACCCCAACATCCTCACCTACCCCAACATCCTCACCAACCCCAACATCCTCACCTACCCCAACATCCTCACCAACCCCAACATCCTCACCTACCCCAACATCCTCACCTACCCCAACATCCTCACCAACCCCAACATCCTCCCCAACCCCAACATCCTCACCTACCCCAATACCCTCACCAACCCCAACATCCTCACCTACCCCAACATCCTCACCTACCCCAACATCCTCACCTACCCCAACATCCTCACCTACCCCCAACATCCTCACCAACCCCAACATCCTCACCTACCCCAACATCCTCACCTACCCCAACATCCTCACCTACCCCAACATCCTCACCTACCCCAATGTCCTCACCAACCCCAACATCCTCACCAACCCCAACATCCTCACCTACCCCAACATCCTCACCTACCCCCACATCCCCATCAACCCCAGCATCTCTTGCCCCTTCATGCCCTCATCTGCTTCTATTCTCACTTCCACCGTGTCATTGCTCTGTGATTTCTTCCTCTGTCTCCACAAAATACGTCTCCTCTGTTGGTCCCGCCTCTTGTAACCTCAGGTCCGTCTCACCCCAATCGCTGACCACACAACTTTGCATGGCTTCATGTTCAGCAGCCTTGCCTCTGGCCCCCTTCTCTCAGCTATCGATATTTGTCTCCCTGTAATCACTGCGATCAACATTCCAAAGACACAAACTCTGACACAGCTCTGTAAATATATTTACTTTAGTCTTTATCCACCCATCACTTTGATTGTCTCACTGATAGTCACCAAAGTAACACTTTTTCCATTCTAAACACAATTTAATGCAATCGTCATTCTGCAAAACCAACATCATGAGAGAGGATAAATGTCACCTGGGTAATTAGTGTGATTTGTAAGTTGGCTCCCTCCTACAAAATGTGTTTTACTGCGCTGTGCATTTGGAATAGTAATTGTTCATTTTGCTTTTATATAGAAAAATATTTCCCTAATTATGCATAACCGGTGGAAAACCACAATATTGGAGATCCCATTTCTCAGATGTTTTATGAATTGCAATTCCAGTAAAACACAACACTGCATTGGCACAAGTCGAGGATGTTTTGTGTGAAATGCTGAAAATGTGACTTTAATTAACCCTTTTAGTACTGCAGTATTATGTCTGCATTTATTTTGAATGTATTTCCATTTTAATTGATCCAACATTTGCCAGTTATTATGTTAATTTAAATGTAGTGACCTACATAACCACCCCTGTATCACCTCTGAGTCAATATCCAGGATATGCTCCTTTGTGAGCCGACCTTAATTACACAGACTGTAGAAAGGAGGATTATTGTCAGCTTCTCAGGGAAATGATGGATGGACAATTAATGACCGCAAAATATTTATCTGTAATTGTGGATAAAATGGGCGGCACGGTCGCACAGTGGTTAGCACTGTTATTTCGTCGCCAGGGTCCCGGGTTCGATTCCCGGCTTGGGCCACTGTCTGAGCAGAGTCTGCACGTTCTCCCCGTGTCTGCGTGGGTTTACTCCGGGTGCTCCGGTTTCCTCCCACAAGTCCCGAAAGAAGTGCTGTTAGGTAATTTGGACATTCTGAATTCTCCCTCTGTGTACCCGAACAGGCACCAGAAGGTGGCGACTAGGGGCTTTTCACGGTAACTTCATTGCAGTGTTAATGTAAGCCTACTGTAACAATAAAGGTTATTATTATTATTATTAAAATGAATAGTCCTTGATTCATGGATTGAGATTATGGTTCGCAACAAACATTAAACTGGTCAAAATCATGGAGGAATCTATGCTGGTGGATAGATAATGGAGGAGCATGAGTCTTTATTCAGTTCAGAATGTGGCATAATAATGGATGTCAGGTGGCTTTCATTGTGAAGGACTTTAAGGTCAAAACACTGAACTCTAAAGGAAACGATGACAGTACAATGAAATTGCAGAGTGTGAGGGAATAATAAGAAAATCAACCATAGCGACCAGATCGGTCTAATCATGCCTGTAATAAAACCCAATGGTGGCATATGACATGGTGATGCCACACCAATTTTCCAGCCTTGCTTCCCATCGGGAACTTCCAGGCCTTCCGAAAGTCAACGGACCTTGGCTGACCCATGGCGGTTCCCGTGACGATGAGGGGGCAGGAAAACCCCAGTCCAAGTGTCGAGACCCTGAGTTTGAACGTTGACGAACATACTTCCTCTGGATGAGTTGAAGAGTTGTTTGTCACTCAGTGGTATGGCCAATGATTTACTGAATCAGAACTTTCACAGTCTTACATCAACTTGGAACAGGTTGAAAGAAGTCTACACTTGACAAGGATAAGTTAATCTGAGGCTAAATTGGACAGTTCTTTTTCCAAGAGCTGTCACAGGAATATTAGGCTAAATGCCAAATCTTTACAGCTAACCCAGTTAAGATATTATTCTAAGAGCCATCCCCTCTCCTCATAGTAAGCTATATGCAGGAAAGATGACAAGATATAAATTCTTAATAAATCAGATTCAATAATATCTATGATAGAGAGTGATGGGTTTGAACATTTCCCAGCGTTTTCGCTATACTGAAGGTCTCAGTGTCCTGAAGTGATTGACAGACCTGAATATTGTAATTTTATGAATCGTTTCGCCGACAGTCAAATGCTTCTCACAGAATCAATACTACTTGAAAAAAATAACAAAATAAATATTTTGGCTCAAACTTCCCTGGTTAAAAAAAAAAAGCAGCCATCGAAACAATGTCCCCAGCCAGCAGGATAGTCTATCCAAACCAATCAACTCAAATCCATAAAGGTTGTTCATGTCATGGGTTATTCCGTGTTAGGATTTTCCCGAAATGTTAACAGTTTAACCCATTCGTCAGCAGCATCACTTCTGGATTAAAGTAACAGGAAGTTTTATTTTAAATGTTTCCCACTTTATAAACTCACACATTTTCACATTCTCTGAAGGAAATTCACATAATCAGACAGGGAATTTGTTGAATTTTAATCAGTTCTTCAATAATTTGAAATAACAAGAAAGATACAAGGGAACAAGAGAGCTGAGCACCAATATAATGGAAGTGATTCTCCGACCACATTGTGCCCAGCGCAAATCCCAGTTTATCAGGAGAATTCTGGGACAGGCGTGAAATGGGAATTGTGCTGGGCGCCAAGCAGTTTCTGATCCTCCCAGCCTGCTCCAGCTGGTGTGGGTTACAAAAGCAGGGAGGTCATGTTGGAATTATACAGAACATTGGTGAGGCCATAGCGGAAGTACTGGGTGTAACTCTGGTCGCCACATTATAGGAAGGATGTGACTTGCACTGGAGGGGGTGCAGAGGAGATTCACCAGGATGTTGCCTGGGATGGAACATTTAAGTTATGTAGAGGTTGGATAGGCTTGGGTTGTTTTTGCTGGAGAAGACTGAGGGGACGATCTGATCGAGGTTTACTAGAGGGGCATGGACAGGGTGGATAGGGAGCAGCTGTTCCCCTTAGTTGAAGGGTCGGTTACGAGGGGGACACAACTTCAAGGTGATGGTCAGGAGGTTGAGGGGAGATTTGAGTAAAACTATTTTACCCAGAGGGTGATGAGGGTCTGGAACGCACTGCATGGGAGGGTGGTAGAGGTGGGTTGCCTCACATCCTTTAAAAAGTACCCGAATTAGCATTTGGCACATTATAACATTCAAGGCTATGGACCGAGTGCGGGAAAATGGGATTATGATTGGCAGATCTGGTGCCTTTCTTGCAGCAGTGCAGACTCGATGGGCCGAAGGGCCTTTTCTGACTGTATTTGTCTGTGATTCTGTGATCAGGATCCCGTCCAGATGGAGCCAGGACCTCATCAGAGCTCATTTTCATTCATTTAACTCGCACCCTCAGGGAAACAGGACATCCCTCCTGGCCTCCACTGCGTCCAGGAGCCTGCTCAGATCTGCATCCATGAATCTTGGGGCGTCAGTGTTGCCAGCTGGCTGGGGTTGGCTGAGCAAGAGGTGTTTGAATGTTGCCCGGCCTTGTCAGTGGGAGGTAGGCGTTTGCACAGTGCCGATGAGCCTTCATTTGCGGTGATAAGCCGGTGAGGTCTCGTTAAGTGGACCAACTAACGTTGAATAGCATTGCCGGCCGAGCTGGGCCGAGCACCGGGACGTTTGCGGCAATTCCATTGAGTTTCATACATCTTCTGCCACTTTAGACTCCAGTCTCTCAATGGCAGCAACAACGGTTCCATCACTCCGTCACCCACATTGCCAGCCAGGCACTGGCAGTAGCACCTGGCTAACCATGCCGAGAATATTATTCATAATCAATGCTGCCACCTTCACAAATCTGTCCTCAGAGGAAATTACAATTTGCGGGTTTGCTTATTGTGGTAAACCACTGTAGTGTATAATATGTGTATTGTGGTAAATGGCCACTGTATTATATGTAATGTAGTAAACCACTGCCCAATGGCTCCGCCTCCCCTCGGGCTCAGGTATAAAGGTGGCTGTGCTCCGGCCCTGTCCCAGTTCAGGATCAGAGGCCAGGAGGCTTTTTGTTTAGTTTATTAAAGCCTCAGTTACATTCACTACTCGTCGTGTATTCATTGATGGAATATCACTTATTTAACAGCAGTGCCATGCAGTGCAAACTGTGGACATGTTCCTTCAGTCAGCAGAGGACAGGTCCCGTTTGTCAATATACTGCAGCTATTAGCACATGGAGGTGAGCCACAGTGTGAGGCTGGCTAATAATCTTTTTGGGGAAATTCCTTGGCCAGTCTGAGTTGACCTGCCCTGTTTGAATTTGAACAAAGCTGGGCAGCTAAAGGCTGCCTTCTCTGTGGCAAGGCCTCCACCAATCGCAGCAAAAGCAGAAACTGCTGGAAAGATTCAGCAGGTCTGGCAGCATCTGTGGAAAGAGGGAATGGAGTCCGGATGGTCCTTCTTCAGAGCTCCCATCAATCATAGCCCACTAGCCATCCAATCAGCACTCTCTTCTCATGCAGTAGAAATTGTTACAGTTTGGTAATTTCGTGTGAGTCTCGGCCTTTTGGCTAAGATCAAGCGTAGCACTTCTTGGCGTTTTGGCAAAGATGAGCGTGGGATTGGGTGCAATGCCTGGATCTGGTAACTTTCTCTTGTGGAGACCATGAATTGGATTGAATTTGGATAGTTTTTTGGAGCAGGCAAGGATCTGGATTGGGGGTTTGCCCCTGGCCACACTCTGAGCTCTGGCTTTGTAAGTAATGGATAAAAAAAAATCAAGTGCGCGCACTGGAGAGGCAGCAAAAAACACTCCCCAAGATGTTGCCCCATGATGGATCGTTTCAGCTACAAAGAGACTCTGGATAGGCTGAGGTTGTTTCCTTAGAGCAGAGGAGGCTGAGGCAGGATCTGATTGAGTTATAAAATATGATGAGGGATATAGATAGGATAGATATGAAGAATCTTTTCCCCTTAACAGAGGTGTCAATAACCAGGGTCATAGATTTAAGGTAAGGGGCAGGAGGGGATTTGAGGGAAAAGCTTTTCACCCAGAGGTGAGAATCTGGAAGTCGCTGCCCCAAAGGCTGGGAGAGGCAGGAACCCTCACACCATTGAAGAAGCTTTTAGATGAGTGATTGAAACACCAGAGCATGCAAGGCTATGGGCCAAGTGCTAAATGAGATTAGAATAGATCGTTGCGGGATGGCCGCAGCAGAAGGGCCAAAGAGCCTCTTGTTCTGCTACAATACTCCATGACTCTAATGCAAGGTGAAAAGCTAAGATAACATGTCCCTTTCATTAGCAATAAAAAATCAAATGTAGCCGACAGCTTTGTAACGAAGATTGGTCTTAGCCGGACTATTGATTGGCAGAATCAAATAAGCTTTGTTGTCAACTGAAATGAAGATTCAACTAAAATTAAATAATTAAAAATATGCTAATATTTGTACTGATGACAATGGATTTCTGAACAAAATAATATTACAGACTAAGCTGTGCTTTGAAAAGCTCACATTGTAAAAGACGTCTGGTGTCGAAAGAAGCCTTCTCACGCTTGCCATTTATACTGTGAAATATTGGTGAAATAAGAGCCGTCTGTCCCATTCTGTTTACAATACTACATCAAAGTGTTATAAAGATTGTTTTCATGGATTCCTAAAGCCCGCCAGTGGATAATAAAAAAGCAATATGAAAAGTTAACTGAAGTCATCACTCCTTATTTTACCCAATTGTCTAACCCAAGTGAAAGGTTGCTGTGGGGTTGGTGCCAGTAATAATTACACTCACCTCTTTCTCTGCTGACAGCAATCTAACCTGACACCACTATTTCTGAACTCATCTTGGCAGCAATGGATAGTCGCAGTAAAAGTGATTTCAGTATTGCTGGATTAAGAGACATGCATTCGGAGCTTTTTGCCGTGCACTCGTTAGGACAGCTGACACCATCACCAACAATTGGTGCTTGGTGAAGAGAGTCTGTTTGTTTGGCAAGTTGACTGTGATTGGTGGAGACATTGCCATGGAGAATGCACCAGGGAATGGCTGTCTCCCAAGCTTTTGCAGTGTAATGGCGACCATGAAATGTACGTTGAATGATGTCAAAACCCATCTGGTTCATTAATGTCCTTTAGGGAAGGAAATCTGCCGTCCTTACCTGGTCTGGCCTCCAGATCCGCACACTCTTAACTGGTCTCTGAAATGGTTTCACAAGCCACTCAGTTCAAGAGCAATTAGGGATGGGTAACAAATGCTGCCCTTTCTGGCGACGCCCATAATGCTAGAAGTTACATATATTCACACGCGGGACCCTGCCCTTTGCAGGCAGTAGGAGCATGTCCATGCATTGCACCTTTTTCAGGTAAATAAAAGCTCGGGGGGGGGGGGGGGGGCAGCCATTCCTTGATTCATTCCCGACGACAATGCCTTAACTAATCAGAGTCAACCTGCCTGATTTGAATTTAAATAAAAGCTTACCAGTTAATTGTTCCCTGTTGCAATCTCCATGGCAACGCCTCTACTAATCAGAATCCACTTGCCAACCAATCAGCACTCTCTTCGCAAGCAGTATAAATTATTGTTCACTTACTGCTGGTATTCTTACGAGGTGTCCTGACGCGTGCAAGATGTAAAACTTTGACGGTATGTCTCTTTTCTTTAGCAATCCTCGCGTTCTGTAGTAGCAAATGACTAACATTTATTTCATAACTCATTATGCAATTCTGTTAGGATCTGCTGTGTTTAATGGAGAAATCCATAGCTATTTAGCAGTTGTTTTGTGTGTCATCAAATTATCATCATCTGATATCACAAGGCACTTTTAGCAGTAAATGTGAATTCAGAATCTGTTTGTGTGACACTAATAAAGATTCTTCTTATTCTGATGTTTTGAAACTGGGAAGAGGAAAGGTAATTAAAGAAATAATGTTCTTTTTTTGAGATGTTAGCATGGCTATAATGTCACTGGGTGAGTAATCGAAAGGTGCAGGCTAGTTAGCTCAAATACCACCACCCAGCAGTTACTTTAATGTCAATTAATAAAATCCGGAATAAAGGTTTGTCTCAGTAATGATGGCTATGAAACTCTAACCGATTGTTGTGCAAAGCCCATCTGCCACCCTTATCTGGTCAGGCCCACACGTGACTCCGGACCCACAGCAATGTGATTGACTCTGAGCTGCCCTGGCCTAGTAAGCCACTCAGTTCGAGGGCAATTAGGGGTGGGCGACAGAGGCAACACCCACATCCCGCTAAAGATAAAATCCCTGCTTTTAAAAAGCAATCTGAATTTTGTCAGATGAATAACAGGAGGACACCACTGCCCAATTCATGGGGAAAACAGCAAAGTACTTTCCGAAGGAGAAGGCTCATCAGAAAATTGAAGGAGAAATCAAGACAGAAAATAATGAATGATGATTTTAGATAATCACAGAATCCTTACAGTGCAGAAGGAGGTCATTCGGCCCATCAAGTCTGCACTGGCCCTTGGAAACAGCACCCTACCTAGGCTCACACCCTACCCTATCCCAGTAACCCCATGTAACCTTTTTGGACACTAAGGGGCAATTTAGCACGGCCAATCCACCTAACCTGCACATCTTTGGACTGTGGGAGGAAACTGGAGCACCTGGAGGAGACTCACACAGACACAAAGAGAACATGCAGACTCCGCACAGGCAGTCACCTGAGGCCGGAATCGAACCAGGGTCCCCGGCGCTGTGAGGCAGCAGTGCTAACCACTGCGTCACCGTGCCGCACAATGCGACACCTTGATCTGCCCGCTCTTCCTCCTCATTCAGGCTGAGTGTTTGGTCAGTGTTGACGTTGCCAATCTCCTGGCAGGCGAAGAGTTGCCAACACTCGCACAAATATGACTTCAAATGTCAAGCTGAGATTTCAAACTGTTCTGAACTCCCTGGTCAGCTTTAGCCGTGGGACACTCAGCTCCCCTGTTTGACTATGAAGCTGAATATTTTAGCACATATGCTACAGACAACAATGGTGTGTTACTTTCTCTATCTGTGTAACTCTTGTTCATACAGGCAGCTTGCTGTGCTGCTATTTGGAAGGTGCACTTATTAGCACTCAGGGCTTGGAACTGGTGTCATAAGGCACATCTGGAGAGATGTGCAGCTGTGGGGTTAGATGTGCATGGAATAAGTTGTAATCATTTAAATGATTATTTGATTGCATTGCTGTAGGTACCTCTTGAAATGTAATGTCCCCATTTCTGTGTACATTGGCAGAACTCAAGCAGTGTAGAGCACTGGGCGGGGTTTTGAGTGCTCAGATTTGTTGCCAGCTTTTGCTTTGTAACATTTGTGAGTGCTGATTTTATTTTATTGCTTAAATACTCCCTGTGGTCCATCTGCAGTATCTGCCAAAACAGCTCTCTGTTTATGCTGAGATTATCACTAAAAGAGTCGCTCCTCCAAGCTGAAACTCACTGTCAAATTATCTCTATTATCACATGATATATTAGGATGGAAGTGCTGTAAATTTCAGTTGTCATGGTGATGTTTTCATGTTTCTTATAGGCTGTGTGAATTCCCCCTTGCCCCTGGGGTTTCAGGTCTAATTAGCTGCTATTTCTGTCCACGGAATACATTTTCCTTTTGGAAAGAGTCTCAGGCTGTCAGATCAGGAATATTATTGTATTTCCCTTCAGTGAAAATTAATTTTAAAATACTAGGCAAAAAAAAACATTGAGCAAATGTCAAGAGACCCACCTTTGGGCACATACGGTTCTCGGAGAGAAACTTCAGCCATGGGTCATTAGCAAGAATTAGTTTTTTAAAATTCCTTTGATTTCCCTCACTGCGAGAACCTTGGGATATTACAAAATAAATTAATAGAATCATAGAATCTCGACAGTGCAGAAGATGGCCATTCGGCCAATCGAGTCGACACCGATCACCCAAGCACACTCCCCGCCTTGTCCCATTAACCCCTTAATCTAACCTACATGTCCTTTTGGACACTGAGGGCAATTTATCACGGCCAATCCACCTAACCTGCACATCTTTGGACTGTGGGAGGAAACCGGAGCACCCGGAGGAAACCCACGCAGACACGGGGAGAACGTGTAGACTCCCCACACCCAAGTTTGTAATTGAACCCAGGTCCCTGGCGCTGTGAGGCAGCAGTGCTAACCAATGTGCCATTGTGCCGACCCACACTTGCTGTTGAACATCTCACACACAATCTGGTGAACCCCAAGACCAAGCAACTTATTATTATTATTATTGTTGTGTACTGGAAAGCACTGAATGCTGGGATCAAGCTCTGCACCAAAATGGGCAGGTCTGGAGCACGCTGTTTATCTGAAAAAGTTATTGGTCAGTCTGCTGGAGTGGGAAACAAATAAGAAATTGAATAGGCCTGAAGTGCACCTTCCGTCTGAAGACCCAGGTTAATACAAATAAAAGTGACTGCCTAGAGGAGGTCCCACAGACTGAGAGTACAACCTGAATGTTCCAGCCAGAAGATCCAAACAAGTGATGGTTTCAGCACTCCGTGTTCTGGGCAGATAGCCGGCTAAAGCAATCTCAATATCAGCAACAAGGACACTCTTCCCTCTCTTTCTTCCTTTTAATCCCTATCATTTATACCCTTCCTCTGCCCCCTGTGTGTATCTATCATTTGTGTTTTTGGGTAGAGGGTGGGATGATAAAGGGGAGGTTGGAATAAGAGATTAGCTGGCCGATATTCTATGATAATCATCGCATGCCTTATCTCTATTGATGTTACAAATAAAATTATTTTTTGAGTTTCACTTACAAATCTGGTGCCTGTAAATCATTGGAACAGTCAAGGGCCAAAGATTTCAGAAACTACACGCAAATGATTGGTTAATTCTCTTGTGTTGCAACTGTGGGGCCTGTGGGGTTTTCAACGTGTCAGGTTCTGACTGAAACCTGGTGTGTATCTCTCCTGCTGCACAGACCAGGTTTTGAGCCGCTCTGAAAGGACATATTAGGGGGCTGTCATTGTGGCGGGGCAGAGCCTGATAGAGGTCGCGAGGTCATTTCCACAGAGATTAACACAGAAAATCAAACCCCCCAGCCCCCCCCCCCCCCCCCCCCCCCCCCGGCCGCCGGGACACAAAGAGCTACCCCCCTCCCCACCAGCATTTGGGGCTCCCCCACCCCTCCCCCACCATTAGACCCGGGCG
Organism: Scyliorhinus canicula; assembly: GCF_902713615.1. NCBI lineage: Eukaryota > Metazoa > Chordata > Chondrichthyes > Carcharhiniformes > Scyliorhinidae > Scyliorhinus > Scyliorhinus canicula. The sequence goes on along the minus strand of NC_052160.1, from coordinate 2,919,901 downwards.
GGTCCCTCTCTCCCGGGGGTTCTACTTAGCTTTGTGACACGGGGATATCCCGATTTTACAAACCTGCTGTAAACCTTGACAAGGTGACGTCACATCAGCAAAGTACGAATATTCAGTGACGGGGGGGGGGGGGGGGGGGGGGGGGGGGGTCATGTGGTGGGGGGAGACGGGCTTGGTAATGAGATTAAAATGGATGTAAATCTATGAAAATGTGGTTCTCACCCTTTGTGGGTGTGAACTTCGTCACTGGCGAGGAGCATGGAAAATCGGGACATGGGATTTTCCTGGCCATAACCCCATTTCCCGATGCTCAGAAGATTATGCGCCTGCGACGCTGTTCTCGCTGAGTCTGATAAAAACATGGCAGAAAATCTGTGCCGCACCATCCCAAAGTCCATATATCCTTTCTGAGGTACAACTTAAAGAATATGACTTAAGTTTACAACAGTTCTCACAAACACTGGTCAGATTATAACCAACTATGCAGGCTATAGTTCTGGTTCTATCAGGGTCTAGTCTATACAAGCTGCTCCACAATAGAATACCTTGTTCACTATGCCTGGATACGGAAAATATTACCAAAAATATTGCATTGTAACTAGGTAATTCATTACAGACTGCAATGAAATCAATATTAATGAACACACTGAAGACCCACTTCGGTAGCTATACTTATGGAAAATGTTCTCAGACATTAGCTGGTCCCTGATATGCAGCAGGGTAGCATGGTGGTTAGCATAAATGCTTCACAGCTCCAGGGTCCCAGGTTCGATTCCCAGCTGGGTCACTGTCTGTGTGGAGTCTGCACGTCCTCCCCCTGTGTGCGTGGGTTTCCTCCGGGTGCTCCGGTTTCCTCCCACAGTCCAAAGATGTGCGGGTTAGGTGGATTGGCCGTGCTAAATTGCCCGTAGTGTCCTAATAAAAGTAAGGTTAAGGGGGGGGGTTGTTGGGTTACGGGTATAGGGTGGATACATGGGTTTGAGTAGGGTGATCATGGCTCGGCACAACATTGAGGGCCGAAGGGCCTGTTCTGTGCTGTACTGTTCTATGTTCTATGTTCAATGTAGTCTGGGTGAGGTCATTAAATGGAGAGTATCTCAATGGAATATGCCTGAAAATCAGCCAAATGAGGTTAACTATAGTTAGACCACACAGAGTACCGTCTACAGTTCTCTCCATTTTAAAGAAAAAGATTTAGGTGAACAGGAGACAGGGCAAAAAATAAATCCAAGGATGTTGCCAGAACAGAGAGGGCATATCTATTAGGGAAGCTGAAAAGACAGAGGGCTATTTTCTCCAGAAAAGCCAAGGTTGAGGGGTGAGCTGAGGTGGGCCTCTATAAAATGGTGATGAGGTTTGATAGGGTTGGTGTAAACATTTCTATCTGCGAGGGGGGTGTCCAATGCTAAAGAGAAATCCAATAAAGAATTCAGGAAAAATTCCATTACTGGCCAGCTGAATAGGATGCGGACGTTGCTATCACAATCAGCTGAAGAACATAACTGTATTTAAGAGGAACCTGGAGAAGTATATGAGGTAGAAATGAATAGAAAGACATACAGATTGAGTTTGATGAAGTAGGATGTGAAGACACTTGTAACCATAAATATCAGCACAAATCAGAGCCGTAAATCTTTTCTAATTCACTTCTACAGATTATGTCACTCATCGCCCCTTTTCTGGTGTAAGGTGTGTTTGAAATGTCAGCATTTCGAATGCATGCTCCAGTTGGGGGCTTTAATCTGAACGAGGAACATCCTGGGAATTTTCAGGTGCACTGATTGAAGATGGTGGGGAGCGTGGCCTGGATTTCCCAACGTATTTTGAATGGGAGAGGGTCCCTGCCAAGAACACGCATTCATTATGTTCGTCTCCACTGTGCAATTATGCATTTCTTCCAATCTTTAATCTTGCAAGTGTGCTGACTTTCTACTCGAGCCTTCTGGTTAGTGAAACCACAGTTTAAAGTTTTAAACAATCTTGTTTTCCAGCACTTTAAAGATTAGAAGCATGTTCCTTTCTCCAGTAAGAACAACTCCTGCAGTGCAGCCTACCCTCAGATCATAGTGTGGATAATTGTTAATTTTCTCTGAATCTTCTCTCGCACCCCACTGTCCTTTTGAACTCCGTCTGGCCAAAGTACAGACATCAGGGTAGCTTTCTCAAGTATCTCACTAGCAGCAGGGCGTTGGTAGACCTTCAGGCTTCTAGATCTCGAGCTTGTCATTCTGCAGCTGAGCTGGCTTGGCAGCAACAGAAACTGTGTTAGCGACCAGAGAGAGAGCCTCATTCAGACTTCAGAGATGACGTAAGTATCGAACTCCCTGCAGCATGCTGTGATAACACTTTGGCTGGGATGGGCGGTGGGATCCCTAAATCTATTTGAACTTGGTTTAAGGGATGGGCCATCATTGAGAATCATACCTGTCCTTTCTTTTGTGAGGTTTTCCTTTGTTATTGACTCAAAGACAAAATGTGCTTCCAAAGTGTTACCAATTAAGTCACCTCTTATTTATATTGGGACTTTTAAAGTGTTTGATTTTGTGGGACAGGGTAAAGCACTCATTGGGAGTTCTGCCTGTTTTTTTTATTTCAACATACTGATTAATATTGGACCAAGTTTCTCAGTTGAAGCTGACAGCAGGTGGTCTTTGCCACTGGCAGTTCACAGCAATATCCTGACGTGCGCTGTTAGCAGACAATGTTACATGTTGGCAATGTAAACTTGGAAAAATAAACACTCTCAAGAGAAACATCACTTTACTCTCTCCACCATCTGTAAGTCAGACGTTGACATGACGTAAGCACCGTGGCAACAAATGGGAAAAGGGAACAGGGGGAAAGGTTCTGTTCCAAGTTTTACTTTGATGGGAGCTCAGGCACGGCAAAGCAGCAGATATTTGGATGCAAGTCAATATCAAATTAATGATGGGGGTTGATTGGGTTCCATAGTTACAGTGACACAAAGTGAAAGAGAGCATGCCAAGGAGATCAGAGACATCTGCGCCACGTTGGTTACATTTGCCAAATGAGATGTGGCTTAATTGGGAGCACTCGTGTCTTGAGGTTTGGGTTCAGTTCCCATTTCGGAGTTCTGAGCACACAATCCAGTCTGGCGCCGTTACACTGCTGCAGAAGACACCTTATAAATAAGACATGTTGCTCAGGCCTGCCTCTGAACTTGGTGGAAATGGCCTCAGGCACTATTGATATCGATAGAGGGGCTGTTTAGCACAGGGCTAAATCGCTGGCTTTGAAAGCAGACCAAGGCAGGCCAGCAGCACGGTTCGATTCCCATAACAGTCTCCCCGAACAGGGGCCGGAATGTGGCGACTAGGGGCTTTTCACAGTAACTTCATTGAAGCCTACTTGTGACAATAAGCGATTTTCATTTCATTTTTCATTTTTCATATTGTACTTCCAATTCCTGAGTCCAAATCATTATGTAAATGGTGAACATCGGTAATTGTGTTTAACTCCGTGCAGGGGAAGAACTTTAATTGGGGTACTGGGGAGTTTAGGTAGGAGGTAGGAGCTTAGAATGTTTCTCTCTGTAAGTAAGTGAGTAAAAACAAACTGCTCCATTCTGTACAAAGCATTACATCAGGAGACCCCCCTGCTCTGGGACCACTAACAAACATTTAAAGGGGGTTTTAATCTCACCTTCAGCTCTCGAAGAGATACATACAGATTCGAAATGTTAACTCTGGACTCGATTGAATGGTCTCGGTGATGCAATGAGGCCGTTAAATCTCGCGAGAGGCTTCCAGATCTCGCAGGACATCATGATCTGGATCTCGCTGGGTGAGATCCAGATTTACACATTGAAGTGAGCAGTTCGGCTCATTTAACTATGTCGGCGCCCGATTCTCTTGAGATCTGGGACTGAATGCCCACAGTTGGAGACCTCACCATGGCGCCCGTTAGCACTGGTCCACACAAACATCCCTGAATCTCACAACTCTGTCCTACCTTCTGCATCAACTCTGGTTTTACCTTGTCCACAGGCTCGGCATCAGGCTGGGGCCCAGCTCTGTCCTGGGATTCAGCAGACCCCTGACTGCTGCCTCCCATGGAAGTTCCTGCCTCCGCCTGATGTTCTTTAGCAACTGGGTGGTTCTCACCAGACTGTGCCCCAAAGGCCTGCCCACTAATGTCACCCACTGAGGTGTGTGTCTCCGCGCTGGTGGAAGGTGCGAGTGATTGCCATGTCGTCTCGTGCTGGATGGATCAGGGGGTCTATAGCAGGTGGCATGTGTGGGCATTGCGCCTGAACATGTTGTGCTGGTGGGTGCCGAGGGTTCTGAGGAAAAAGCACAAAGATTGGATGAGGGGAGGGTCCGAGGTGTCAGCCAGTGATATGAGTGGGGAGGGGGAGGGATTTGGGAATGAGGTGCAGAACTGATGCCAGGGGATAGGTGGTAACGTACCCTTGCAGCTCGCTGGAAGGCGTTGGTCTTCCGACATTGTGCGGCAGTCCTCCCGGTCATGCTGCCCACACTGCCAGCCATTACCACTGCCTGCCAGGTGATAGTGCTGACCCTCCTACTGGTTGTCTGACCCCCTCGGGGGAACAGAGTGCCCTGCCTCTCATCTACAGCATTGAGGAGCCTGGCCAGGTTGGCATTACCGAAGCGAGGAGCAGATCTGCGCGTTGCTGTGCTCGTGTGCTGACTGGGAGTGAGTGGTGAAGGAGCGTTTATAGCAGCTCCTCCGTGTTAGCGGCGAGACGTTGAGATTTGAGTCTGGCGAATCAGACGGTGAGGGAGTCGGTAATGGTGAGTAATCGTGTCGGCTCATTTTTGGCACTTAGTGCCGTTGAATACGGGCCGCGATCTCGCCAATGAAGCCTGGGTGAAACACCCGCCAACCTCGCCCCAAACCAGACGTTGACATTTTTCCGTTGAATCCGTCCACTATTTATTTCTTCTTCAGCTATTTTCTCCTTCCTTTCCATCTTAAATTTCTTGTATCCTTTCCTTCTAAAGTTAGTGCATCTTGTCAGTCTCCCTGGTAAATACTGAGGTGAAGCAGTTAATCTTCCTCCGTTTCACTGTCGTTACATTACTGGATTTGAGAAAGTTCATGGGGACATGTTGACAGGCAGTCCCTTCTCCTTCCCAATACCTCTGCAGTGACACCAACCTAAACTCCCAAACACCATCACCCAGGATGTGTATATTTGTGATGTTGAAAATGAGCAGAGAATTGAGACAAGTCAGCTGAGGGTATTTTGGGCCAGCATTGCACTGACTACACTTGGGAAGCATTGGAAAACTGGCCCTACTGTGTCAGGTCTGGCCTCAACACTCAGCTACAAAACATTAATGGAGCCCAAACTCTGTGGGACAATACATCCCAGTGTAAATGCTTGAACCCAGTGTTCCAACTCCTCTACCATGGACCCTGTCAAGATTTGTAAGGTCAGGGATTGTTCCTTTATCTGTGTACATATGGGTATTGCGCTTGTGCTAAAGGTAAAGGTTTCTACCTCCGAGCTGACGAATTCTGGCTAAATTCATCCCACTTAGAGTGGAGGCCCCCCTCCCATCCAGAGACTGAAACTGCCCTACCCATCAGACCCCTTGTCAGGGAGCTTAAATCCTTAAGCTAAATTGTTAAGGACTCCAAACTTGCTTCTTGATGTAGTTTGCCAGGTTCACTGCGAAGGGGAACCTAGAGAATTCATCGGCCACACTAAGGATGTAGGTGTTGCAGTCGGTGGAGGGAGGGGCCCTTTGAAATCCACGCTGAGGCATTCAAAGGGGCGGGACGCTTTCACCAGGCGCGCGCGATCTGGCCGGTAGAAGTGCGTATTGTGGGACCCACTGGGCGTAATAAGAAAAGAACCCCAGGCAGCGTTTGAGGGTCTTGGGGCAGTGGGGGAGTGGAAACCCCATGAGGGGGCGCATGCGGGCGGGGTCGGGCCCCAGTAGTCCGTTTCGGACAACGTAGCCGAGGATGCCTAAGCGGTCTGTGCGGAACACGCACTTCTCCTTGTTGTATGTGAGATTAAGGAGAGATGCGGTGTGGAGGAATTTAGAAAGGTTGGCGTCATGGTCCTGCTGGTCATGGCCGCAGATGGTGACATTGTCGAGGTACGGGAAGGTGGCCTGCAGTCCGTACCGGTCAACCATTCGGTCCATTTCTCGTTGAAATACCGAGACTCCATTCGTGACGCCGAAGGGAACCCTAAGAAATTGTTACAGACGACCGTCTGCCTCGAAGGCAGTGTATGGACAGTCCGATTTACGGATGGGGAGCTGGTGGTAGGCGGATTTCAGGTCAATACAGTAATCCCCCGTTATACCGCGCTCCGCAATACCGCGGTTCGCGATATACCGCGGGGGGGGGCTTATGGACCCCAACTGTCAGTTGTGTCAATTTCAGCGGCCAGCTGATTATTTCAGTGAGAGCAGCTTCCCTCTCTGGATCAAAGTGAGCCGGCCGCTGAAATTGACACTGCCCTCTGCTCTCTCCCTCCAATCAGAAACATTAAAACTTAAAAGTTGGATTGGAGGGAGAGAGCAGCCGGCAGTGTCAATTTCAGCGGCCGGCTCACTTTGATCCGGAGAGGGAAGCTGCTCTCTCACTGAAACAATAAGCCGGCCGCTGAAATTGACACTGCCGAGGGGGGGGGCGGGTGTTGGGGGGGAGAAGAGGGGGGGGGGGGAGAAGAGGGGGGGGGAGAAGAGGGGGGGGAGAAGAGGTGGGGGGGAGAAGAGGGGGGGGAGAAGAGGGGGGGAGAAGAGGGGGGGGAGAAGAGGGGGGTGGAGAAGAGGGGGGGGAGAAGAGGGGGGTGGAGAAGAGGGGGGGAGAAGAGGAGGGGGGGAGAAGAGGGGGGAGAAGAAGAGGGGGGAGAAGAAGAGGGGGGAAGGGGGGGAGAAGAGAGGGTGGAGAAGAGGGGGGGCGGGTGTTGGGGGGGTAAGAGGGGGGGCGGGTGTTGGGGGGAGAAGGGGGGGCGGGTGTTGGGGGGGAGAGGGGAGGGGGGGCGGGTGTTGGGGGGAGGGGGGCGGGTGTTGGGGGGGAGAGGAGGGGGGCGGGTGTTGGGGGGGGAGAGGAGGGGGGCGGGTGTTGGGGGGGAGAGGAGGGGGGCGGGTGTTGGGGGGGAGAGGAGGGGGCGGGTGTGGGGGAGACCCCCCTGTGGGTGTGGGGGAGAGAGGGTGGACCTGCGGGTGTTGTGGGAGAGAGGAGGGCCCTGCGGGTGTTGGGGGACGGGGGAGGAGAGGGGGGGAGGGGGCGAGCCGGAGGGTGTGAGGAGGGGGCGAGCCGGAGGGTGTGGGGGGACAGGGGGCGAGCTGGACGCTGTGGGAGAGAGCAGGAGGGTGTGGGGGAGAGTGGGAGAGGGAGCGAGCCGGAGGGTGTGGGGGGAGAGGGGGCGAACCGGAGGGTGTGGGGGGAGAGGGGGCGAGCCGGAGGGTGTGGGGGGAGAGGGGTATAGTTGGAGGATGTGGGGGGAGAGGGGGCGAACCGGAGGGTGTGGGGGGGAGAGGGGTCTAGTTGGAGGATGTGGGGGGAGAGGGGGCGAGCCGGAGGGTGTGGGGGAGAGGGGTCTAGTTGGAGGATGTGGGGGGAGAGGGGGCGAGCCGGAGGGTGTGGGGGAGAGGGGGCGAGCCGGATGGTGTTGGGGGGAGAGGGGGCGAGCCGGAGGGTGTGGGGGGAGAGGGGGCGAGCCGGAGGGTGTTGGGAGGGAGAGGGGGTGAGCCAGAGGGTGTTGGGAGGGAGAGGTGGCGAGCCGGAGGGTGTGGGGAGGGGGCGAGCCGGAGGATGTGGGGGGAGAGGGGGCGAGCCGGAGGGTGTGGGGGGAGAGGGGTCTAGTTGGAGGATGTGGGGGGAGGGGGGGCGAGCCGGAGGGTGTTGGGGGGGAGAGGGGGCGAGTCGGAGGGTGTGGGGGGAGAGGGGTCTAGTTGGAGGATGTGGGGGGAGAGGGGGCGAGCCGGAGGGTGTGGGGGGAGAGGGGGCGAGCCGGAGGGTGTGGGGAGGGGGCGAGCCGGAGGATGTGGGGGGAGAGGGGGCGAGCCGGAGGGTGGGGGGGGAGAGGGGGCGAGCCGGAGGGTGTGGGGGGAGAGGGGGCGAGCCGGAGGGTGTGGGGGGAAAGGGGGCGAGCCGGAGGGTGTTGGGGGGGAGAGGGGGCGAGCCGGAGGGTGTGGGGGGAGAGGGGTCTAGTTGGAGGATGTGGGGGGAGAGGGGGCAAGCCGGAGGAAAAAAAAAGAAATTGACACTGCCGGCTGCTCTCTCCCTCCAATCAGAAACATTAAAACTTAAAAGTTGGATTGGAGGGAGAGAGCAGCGGGCAGTGTCAATTTCAGCGGCCGGCTGATTTCAGTGAGAGAGCAGCTTCCTTCTCCGGATCAAAGTGAGCCGGCCGCTGAAATTTTAATTGGATCCACGATGGGGGTTTTAAATTTATTTAAAAATCTATGCTAGCGCTTCCCATTGTGAGTCTATGGGGGTCTGACCTCTCCCCCCGCCCCCCCGTAGACTCACAATGGGAAGCGCTAGCATAGATTTTTAAATAAATTTAAAACCCCCATCATGGATATCCGCGGCTCGGATACAACGCGGGTGGCTGTCTTGGACCCCAACACCCGCGTTATAAAGGGGGACTACTGTAGTAGAGAAGACCCGGTACTGTCAAATCTGATTGACCATCTCAGAAATGCGGGGGAGGGGGTACGCGTCGAGCTGCGTGTACTGGTTGATGGTCTGGCTGTAGTCCACGACCATCCTGTGCTTCTCCCCGGTCTTAACCACTACCACCTGGGCTCTCCAAGGGCTGTTGCTGGCCTCGATGATACCCTCCCGAAGCAGCCGCTGGACTTCGGACCTGATGAAGGCCTTGTCCTGGGTGCTGTACCGTCTGCTCCTGGTGGCGACGGGCTTGCAATCTGCGGTCAGATTGGCAAAGAGGGAGGGAGGCTCGACCTTGAGGGTCGCGAGGCTGCAAACGGTGAGGGGAGGTAGGGGTCCGCCGAATTTGAGGGTGAGGCTCTGGAGATTGCACTGGAAATCCAGGCCTAGTAGGAGTGAAGTGCAGAGGTTGGGGAGAATGTACAGACGGAAACGGTCGAATTCCATGCCCTGTACAGTAAGTTTAACCAGGCAGAAACCCCGGATCGGGACAGAGTGGGAACCGGAGGCAAGGGAGATCTGCCGGTCGGCGGGATGGATCGCAAGGGAATAGCGCCTTACCGTGTCCGGGTGGACGAAGCTCTCGGTGCTCCCGGAGTTGATGAGGCAGGAGGTCACGTGGCCGTTGACCAGCACCGATGTGGAAGAGGGTGCCAGGTTGCGAGGACGCGACTGGTCGAGCGTAACGGAGGCGAGTAGCGGGCAATTGGCAGTCGAGTCTGATGAGTCCGACGAGGAGCGGTAGCGACCCGTGTCCCGTGGCCCTGTCTCCGGGGGAGGACAAAATGGCGGCGTCTGGAGTACCTGTGTGGGAGAAGATAGCGGCGGACAAGATGGCGGCGCCCATGGAGCGCACATGGGGTTGGGGGAAGTGGATGGCGGAGCCCATTGAGGGAGCGGCTGAGGCGTGGGGACCGGGGGCGCGATAGCGGCGACCGTCCGGGACTGACACACCGCTGCAAAGTGGCCTTTCTTGCCACAAGCTTTGCAGGTCACGGTGTGGGCCGGGCAGCGTTGGCAAGGGTGCTTCTGCTGACTGCAGAAGTTACAGCGGGGACCCCCAGGGAGCGCGGTGCGGCGAGCAGCGCAGGCTGCTGGGGGGGCCGTTTGCGGGGTCCACGAGGGGTGGGACGGATGGGCCTGGGGAGCCGTTTGCGGGGTCCACGAGGGGTAGGACGGGTGGGCCGAGTGGCTAGCGGAGTAAGATCGCGCACTACAGGAGGCGGCCGTCATTGAAAGCGCCAGAGTCTTTGTGGCCGCGAGGTTGAGGGCGGCCCCTTCCAGCAGTCGTTGCCGGATGGGGTCCGATGCAATGCCTGTAACGAAGGCATCGCGCATTAGTAAATCAGAATGTTCCGTGGCTGTGAGGGCCCGGCAGTCGCTGTCTTGTACCACAGGTATAAGGGCCCTCCAGAAGTCCTCAATCGACTCACCCGGCTGCTGGACACGAGTAGAGAGTAGATGCCTCGCAAACAGGGTGTTCGCCGATGGTGCATAGTTCTCCTTGAGCAGTTCCATAGCTGTGGTGTAGTCGGCCGCATCTCGAATTAGCGGAAAGACACTGGAGCTAAGTCTCGAGTACAGGAGTTGCTTTTTTGAGCCTCCGTCGGGGGAGGGTCCGCTGAAGAGATGTAGGCCTCGAAGACTGCAAGCCAGTGAACGAAGTCTTTCCTGGCGTGAGGCGACTACGGATCCAGCTGCAGACGGTCAGGTTTGATCCTGATGTCCATGGTGTAAGGAAAATCACACAGCAATAAATTGTGGCGCTAACAATTGCACACAAAGACTCAAGACATGTACAATCGAGGCTTTATTGCTGTGTGATGCTGTTCCTCCGGCTGCAGCTGTAGAATAGGATCTCAGTGACTAACACGCATATTTATACACAAGCTCCCTGTGGGCAGAGCTAGCTGGCAGGGGCTTACAGGAGGAACCTGTATTACAGGTACAGCCATACATCCCCTACTGCAGTACACATAACTACAGTGGTTATATCACCACAGTTTCAAAACATATTTCGCGCCGGTGTATTTTCCTGGTGATGTCAAGGAGAATCGGGTGTGGGTGGTTGGACATTCATCTGCATCTGATTCCCAATAACAAGATGCAAATGGGATTCACAACAGCCCTCAGCGGGTTTCCCGATCCACTATGGCATAAACTGGGCTGGATTCTCTGCATCCCGTTGCCAAAATCACAGCGGCGCGGGGGCGGGGAATCCATTTTCCCGCAAGGAATCGGGACAAGCACGGGTTCCCCGATTCTCCGGGCCCCGAAAACCGGCGTACTCCCCAAGTCGTAAGGCGTACTCCGCCATTCTCCGCCCCTGAATGGCCGTAGTCCCGACGATGTGGATCGAATATGGTCCAGCCGATTGGGATGCTCGCATGGCGGCTGCGGACTCGGTCCACGGCTGCCATGGTCAGGAGCGGGCCGATCGGAGGGCATGGGGGAGGGACGTCTTATAGGCGGCCGGGAAATATTTGTGCGGGCAGACAGGGTCGGGCACGCGGCCGATTGGGGGGTTTCTTTTCCGGGTCCAGCTTCACGGTCTGAGTCCGCCATGGAGCACGGTGTGGCCGCTGGAGGCCGCTGCCGTGTGCATGAGCGGCCATCCGACCTGCAAGTGTGGGGACCCGTATCTGCAGCTAAAGCTGCTGGATCTACGCCGGGCTGGGAATATGTGGGGCGCGATTCTCCCAGACAGGGAGAAATCGTAAGGCTGGCGTCAAATCCGGGCGGGTTTGACGCCAGCCTCCCCCTCCCCGACCGGGAACCGATTCTGGTCCCCGGTCGGGGCTAGTATGCCGCGGCCGTGAACTCTGGCATCGCGGGCTTAACGAATTTCGTTAAGCCCGCTTGCCAGAGTTTGCGACGGCTGACGCGTCGCATGACGTCAGCCGCGCATGCGCGGATTGGAAGACTCCAACCCGCGCATGCGCGGATGACGTCATCGCGCATTTGCGCGAAAACCCGCGCATGCGCGGGCCGGGATGCCCCTCAGCCGCCCCGCGAATGGATACAGCGGGGCGGTGGAGGGAGAAAGAGTGCACAGGAATCGGACCCGCTGCCCGTAATCGGTGCCCACCGATCGCGGGCCCATGGCACCCTTGGCACGGCCGTGGTACTGCCGTGCCAATCGGTGCCATGGTTGGCAAGATCGGGACTTTACGGCCGTTTTTACGAACGGCCAGACCAGGTGTGTTTGCCGTTCGTAAAAATGGCCGTGAAGGGCTTGGAATTCGGCCCATCGGCCAGCTGAGAATCGCTGCTGGCTGTAAAAAAACGGCGGCAGCGATTCGTGTCGGGAGTTGAGCGTGGGGGGGGGGGGGGGAGAATAGCGGGAGGGCGTCGGACTAGCATGGCCGTAAAAATTTACGACCCCCGCTATTCTCCGCACCGTCGTGAGTGCGGAGAATTGCGCCCGTGGCCCTTTCACGGCAGTTTTTCTGGTGTGAAACTCCACTATTTTGACTCTGGCATGGGGACATACTCCCAATCACGGAGAGTCCAGCCACTGACTTTGGGGGGGGTTCCCGCTGAATTCCCCCCCCCCCCTCCGCCGGAGGGGAAATGTGAGAATTCCATCCGATATAACTGCTCTATGATTCAATGATTCTGATCGAGTGAAACTCGTGATATAGTTAAATGTTGTCACAAATAAGAACTTGATGTAAAGAGGGTTTTGCTGTTCGGTGATAACATTGCTATTGCTTTTACTGAATGTTGATGATAGAGTTAAAATGATCCGATGCTTGACCGAAAAGCAAACTGAATTGTTCATCTTCCCTGAGTTTTGGAGACTGAATTGTGCGATTGGAACGTATTTCCTGTCAATATCCTCAGCTACTTGGCTTCATTATTCTTTAATTCAGGCAATTTAACAAATACTCTGAACGACATTTGAGATGGGTTAACAATTGCAGGTTTATCTATAGATGTTATTGTCAAATAGATGAGATGATTCCCCCGGAGCCCTTTGAACAGACAAGAGTAAATGTGTTTGTCTGTCAACCTGACAATCATTGAATCCCTGACACTTACCAGGCCTGGGAATTGGGGGACTCGATGCCGCTGTGTTAGCAGTCACTGATTTCTGTTTTGGACATTTTCGTTTAAAACATATATCTTTATTCGGTCGTTTCAACAACAGGGATGAATCTGTCGATCTCGTGTCTCGAGGCTACTGTGAAATAAAGATTCTTCCACAGGAAACATGGGCGGGATTCTCTCCGGTCCGGAGAATCAGTGCGACCGGCGCGAATCGCGCCAAGCCGCCCCAACGGCGGAATGTGGTTCTCAATGGCGTCGGCCCTACGCCACCCCCCCCCCCCCGCGGGACCTCGGAGTGGAAGGGTCTGTGGGCGGCCTCTCAGGCTGGGGGCCTCCTTTCTTCCGCATGCACGGACCGCATGGCGCCCAGTTGATGCCGGGATCAGCAGCTGGAGCAGCGTGGATCGCTCCAGTGCCGTGCTGGCCCCCTGTAGGGGCCAGAATTGCTGATCCCGAGGCCATGTTGACACCGTTGAGAAACGCGACGGCGTTTCCGACGGCGTCAACAATTAGCCTCAGGATCAGAGAATCCCGCCCCCGATTGCTGAGCTGCAATTTTGAAAGAACCAAGCACGTGATATCAATAGTGGGGAAAACTGACGGAGCCCATAATAGGGGATGAAATAATTTTACACTTAGAGAACAATCAGTGACTACTATACAGTCAACATGGCTTTATCAAGGACAGGTCATGTCTGACAAATTTAAATGAGTTCTTTGTCGAGGTGACACAGGCAGTAGATGAAGGTAGTGCCGTGGATGTTGTATATTTGGACTTTCAGAAAACATTTGACACAGTGCCAGATGGCAGGTTGGTTAGAAAATTAGAAATGTTTGGGATTGATGGGTCCTTGGCAGCTTGGATCAGAAGTTTTTCTTTTTTAATAAATTTCGAGTACCCAATTATTTAATTTTTCCAATGCAGGGGTAATTTAGTGTGACCAATCCACCTAACCGGCATATCTTCGGGTTGTAGGTGTGAAACCTACACAGACACGGGGAGAATGTGCAAACTCCACACGGACAGTGACCCAGGCTGGGATTCGAACCTGGGTCCTCAGTGCCACAGTCCCAGTGCTAACCACTGCGCTACGTGCATGGATTAGAAATTGGCTAAGAGATAGGAAACAGAGGGTAGGTATAGACGGGCATCTCTCAGACTGGAGACGAGTTCCCCAGGGCTCAGTAGAACATAGAACAGTACAGCACAGAACAGGCCCTTCGGCCCTCGATGTTGTGCCGAGCAATGATCACCCTACTCAAAACCACGTATCCACCCTATACCCGTAACCCAACAACCCCCCCCTTAACCTTACTTTTTTAGGACACTACGGGCAATTTATCATGGCCAATCCACCTAACCTACACATCTTTGGACTGTGGGAGGAAACCGGAGCACCCGGAGGAAACCCACGCACACAGGGGGAGGACGTGCAGACTCCACACAGACAGTGACCCAAGCCGGAATCGAACCTGGGACCCTGGAGCTGTGAAGCATTTATGCTAACCACCATGCTACCGTGCTGCCCCTAGTGTTGATACCCTTGCTTTCTCTGGTTTATATAAATGGTTTAGAGGTGGATGCTGAGGGAAAAATCTCTAAATTTGCAGATGATACTAAGCCGGAGAGAATAGTGAATTGTGAGGGTGAAGCTGAGCGACTTCAGACAGACATTGATAAGTTGGCCAAATGGGCAGACACCTGGCAGATGAATTTCAATGCAGTGAATTGTGAGGTAATGCATTCTGGTAGAAGAAACATGGGGAGACAATATAGGATCAATGGTACAACATTGAGGGGAGTACAGGAGCAGAGAGACCTTGGGGTTCAAGTGACCAGACAAGTTGAAACAGTTGTTAAGAAGGATTATAGCATCCTTGGGTTTATAAATAGAGGCATAGACTATAAAAACAAGGAAGTGATGCGGCAACTCTACAAATCATTGGTCAGACCACATTTGGAATATTGTGTTCAGTTCTGGGCACCTTATTTAAGGAAGGATGTTAAAGCCCTGGAGAGAGTGCAGAGGAGATTTACTAGAATGATACCAGCAATGGGGAATTTTAGATACAAGGAAAGATTGGGGAAATTGGGCTTGTTCTCCTGGAGCAGAGAAGATTAAGAGGCAACCTGATTGAGATGTTCAAAGTTCTGAAACCTTTTGACAGGGTGAAGAAAGATATTTTGTTTCCACTAGTTGGTAAGTCAGTGACCGGGGGTCACAATTTCAAGATGGTCAGTAAGAGGCTGGGAGCGAGATGAGGAGAAACGTCTTTATTCAGAGAGTGGTTGGGATTTGGAATGTGCTGCCTGGGAGAGTTGTTGGGGATGGAATGTGCTGCCTGGGAGAGTTGTTGGGGATGGAATGTGCTGCCTGGGAGAGTTGTTGGGGTTTGGAATGTGCTGCCTGGGAGAGTTGTTGTGGATGGAATGTGCTGTCTGGGAGAGTTGTTGTGGATGGAATGTGCTGCCTGGGAGAGTTGTTGGGGATGGAATGTGCTGTCTGGGAGAGTTGTTGTGGATGGAATGTGCTGCCTGGGAGAGTTGTTGGGGATGGAATGTGCTGCCTGGGAGAGTTGTTGGGGATGGAATGTGCTGCCTGGGAGAGTTGTTGGGGATGGAATGTGCTGCATGGGAGAGTTGTTGGGGTTTGGAATGCGCTGCCTGGGAGAGTTGTTGGGGTTTGGAATGTGCTGCCTGGGAGAGTTGTTGGGGTTTGGAATATGGTGCCTGGGAGAGTTGTTGGGGATGGAATGCGCTGCCTGGGATAGTTGTTGGGGATGGAATGTGCTGCCTGGGAGAGTTGTTGGGGTTTGGAATGCGCTGCCTGGGAGAGTTGTTGGGGTTTGGAATGTGCTGCCTTGGAGAGTTGTTGGGGTTTGGAATGCGCTGCCTGGGAGAGTTGTTGGGGTTTGGAATGTGCTGCCTGGGAGAGTTGTTGGGGTTTGGAATGCGCTGCCTGGGAGAGTTGTTGGGGATGGAATGTGCTGCCTGGGAGAGTTGTTGAGGATGGAATGTGCTGCCTGGGAGAGTTGTTGGGGATGGAATGCGCTGCCTGGGAGAGTTGTTGGGGTTGGAATGTGCTGCCTGGGAGAGTTGTTGGGGATGGAATGTGCTGCCTGGGAGAGTTGTTGGGGTTTGGAATGCGCTGCCTGGGAGAGTTGTTGGGGTTTGGAATGTGCTGCCTGGGAGAGTTGTTGGGGTTTGGAATGCGCTGCCTGGGAGAGTTGTTGGGGTTTGGAATGCGCAGCCTGGAGTGTGGTGAGTGAGGGCGACAGAGATAGGGCTGATAAATGGGAGTAGCCGGGTGGCTCGTTCAGGAGCCGGAGCAGAGACAGTGGGCTGAAAGGCCTCCTTCTGTGCTGTAAGATTCTGTGATTAATTGATTCTCTTTAATTTTCCACACTATCCCCTTTTGACTGAAGTAACGAGAGCTAGCAAAGTCACGAGTGTCAATTTTATCCTCACTTGCTCATGCTGGCCTTTGGGGGGGTGGGGGGGGGGGGGGGGGGGGGGGGTGCAGTTGCCAGCCAGGTTTAGGAACAATGAGTATCTAGTTCAAAGCTACTCCAGTGTTGCTGGGCAAACGAGGTTAAAATCAGGAAAATGAGGGTAAACGGCAAATTGAAGGACGCAGAATGAGAGGCAAGGAAAAGAAAATGGAGGAGATACTAAGAGATAGACAGATACATAAATAAAGCAATAAATATGGGAGTAAGAGATAAAAAATCCTGAAATGCGGCACAGAATGGCAAGATTCAGGATTGGATCTGACATTCCTATGCGAGTCAGATCAATTGTTATTGCCTCCGATAGGTGGAAATGGGCAGGGGTGTTTAATGCAGCACTTACCACACTTTTACTGTTATCACACTTACTGTCATTTTGTCAGGGCCATTAAGAAGGGTGACATAAGGGCCTTTCAGATACAGGAGGGACCTTTGGGTTAATATGACCCAGAGATACATTGGAGAAAATTGGAAGAGGAACAACAGCAATGAGGAAACAAAGCTGCAATTTGGTTGGCCGCAATGCTGATAGGCAGAGGGTTACATACCCAGAGTCAAGTGCTTGCAGTTTACGAGGAGCGGAGCTTCTTACAGTAACACCACTGGGGTCCATCGCTGCTGACCTTGAAATCGCTGCCGTCACTATTGTTTTGCTTTAAGGTCTTTCCAGTTTGCCGCAAATATCATAAGTAAACAAAGTCAATGTGCAGCCAATGCCCACTTCAAACAGGTGACTGTCTTTGCAGAGGTCAACTGGTTTATCACATTTCTCCGATGGGTACCTGAAACCAGCAGGAAAGGTGGGCAGGTTTCGTAAACCGAGCAGCTGATGCCAAGTACGGCAATAATTCCACCATGTGGTCACCGTGTCACCTCCCAATAAGCCTGCGGCCTTTGTAAACAGAAAAGGTTACTCTGTATTTAATGTTCAGGAAGGGCAGCACGGCAGCACACTGTGGCTTCACAGCTCCAAGGTCCCAGGTTCGATTCCCCGCTGGGTCACTGTCTGTGCGGAGTCTGCATGTCCTCCCCGTGTCTGCGTGGGTTTCCTCCGGGTGCTCCGGTTTCCTCCCTTGTCCAAAGATGTGCAGGTTAGGTGGATTGGCCATGATAAATTGCCCATAGTGTCCAAAAAGGTGAGGAGGGATTATTGGGTTACCGGGATTGGATGGAAGTGAGGGCTTAAGTGGGTCGGTGCAGACTCGATGTTCTATGTTCTAAGTGACTGATTAACTCCTGAATATCATTCAGCCCAAAGCAGCCGCAGCAATTAACACTAATCTTGCTGATGGGATCCCAGTCATCCTGATGTTCACAACAATAGAAATAATCACCAACCCCTCCAATATCCAGCTAAATTGCAGCAACGTTGGCGCTGAGGAGTGATACTTCTCTCCCAGCTCAGACAGGGTCTGTCTCATTGAGAACAAGTCAGCATCATCAGCATCGCATAAAAGTGTTGCATGAAATCATCGCACTGCATCAAATTTCTCTGGGCATTGAGTTACCACAAGGGCACAGAAATGAAAATCATAGAATTTACAGTGCAGAAGGAGGTCATTCGGCCCATTGAGTCTGCACCGGCCCTTGGAAAGAGCACCCCAGCTAAGCCCACACGACCCTATCCCCACACTTCCACCCATTCCCCCTAACCCCGCCTTACTTTACCCTTTTTGGACACTACGGGGCAATTTATCACGGCCAATCCACCTAACCTGCACATCTTTGGGCTGTGGGAGGAAACCGGAGCACCCGGAGGGAACCCACACACACACGGGGAGAACATGCAGACTCTGCACAGACAGTGACCCACGCCCTCTATTTAACGGCATCAACCAGTTGTGATGGTTGACGCTGGCCAGCGCGGAGGTAGGTCTCGGTGTGGGGTGGCCGCAGGAGAAGTGACGGCGTGGCCGCAGTTGATGGGAAGGGGGGGATGTGTGTGGAATGGTGTGGGGGGGGGGGGCTGAGGAGTGGGGGGGGGTGAGGAGTGGGGGGGGTGAGGAGTGGGGGGGTGAGGAGTGGGGGGGATGTGGAGTTGGGGGTGTGTGGAGAGGAAGGAGCGTGTGTGTGAGGAGTGGGGGGGTGTGCGGAGTAGGGGGTTGGGGGAGTGGGGGTGTGTGTGTGAGGAGTGGGGGGTGTGGACGGGGGATTGTGGGGGAGGTGGAGAGATGGAGAGGGGGGGCGAGTGTCGGGGTGGAGAGGGTGAGTGCCAGGGAGGGGGGCGAGTGCCAGGGAGGGGGGCGAGTGCCAGGGAGGGGGGCGAGTGCCAGGGAGGGGGGCGAGTGCCGGGGAGGGGGGAGAGGGCCAAGGAGGAGAGGGCGAGTGCTGAGGAGGGGGGCGAGTGCTGGGGAGGGGGGAGAGGGCCAAGGAGGAGAGGGCGAGTGCTGAGGAGGGGGGCGAGTGCTGGGGAGGGGGGAGAGGGCCGGGGAGGAGAGGGCGAGTGCTGAGGAGGGGGGCGAGTGCTGGGGAGGGGGGCGAGTGCCAGGGAGGGGGGAGAGGGCCGGGGAGGGGGGCGAGTGCTGGGGAGGGGGGAGAGGGCCGGGGAGGGGGGAGAGGGCTGGGGAGGGGGGAGAGGGCCGGGGAGGAGAGGGCGAGTGCTGAGGAGGGGGGAGAGGGCCGGGGAGGAGAGGGCGAGTGCCGGGGAGGGGGGAGAGGGCCAGGGAGGGGGGAGAGGGCCGGGGAGGGGGGAGAGGGCCGGGGAGGGGGGAGAGGGCCGGGGAGGGGGGAGAGGGCCGGGGAGGAGAGGGCGAGTGCCGGGGAGGGGGGAGAGGGCCGGGGAGGGGGGAGAGGGCCGGGGAGGGGGGAGAGGGCCGGGGGGGGGGGGAGAGGGCCGGTGAGGAGAGGGCGAGTGCTGGGGAGGGGGGCGAGTGCCAGGGAGGGGGGAGAGGGCCGGGGAGGAGAGGGCGAGTGCTGGGGAGGGGGGCGAGTGCCAGGGAGGGGGGAGAGGGCCGGGGAGGATGAGGGCGAGTGCTGGGGAGGGGGGCGAGTGCCAGGGAGGGGGGAGAGGGCCGGGGAGGAGAGGGCGTGCTGGGGAGGGGGGCGAGTGCCAGGGAGGGGGGAGAGGGCCGGGGAGGAGAGGGCTAGTGCTGGGGAGGGGGGGGAGGGCCGGGGAGGGGGGTGGTTGCGGAGGTTGTCCGCCTGGCCAGGTGCCAGCTTCCAACAGTTGCGACCATGCAGCCCATGGCACCTGGCTGCGGGGGGGGGGATGGGCAATGATGACATGTCGTCTATCCCCCCTCCCTCCCCCCACCCCCTCCAGGCCGTTATGTTTGGTGATCGCCGCCGTCGCGGGAGCTGCACTTCTACATGTTGCCCTGGGGGAGCAGGAGCGTGCCAGGGAGGGGGCGGAGGCTGCAGCAGGGCAGCGTGCCAGGGAGGGGGCGGAGGCTGCAGCAGGGCAGCGTGCCAGGGATGGGGGCGGAGGCTGCAGCAGGGCAGCGTGCCAGGGAGGGGGCGGAGGCTGGAGCAGGGCAGCGTGCCAGGGAGGGGGCGGAGGCTGCAGCAGGGCAGCGTGCCAGGGAGGGGGCGGAGGCTGCAGCAGGGCAGCGTGCCAGGGAGGGGGCGGAGGCTGCAGCAGGGCAGCGTGCCAGGGAGGGGGCGGAGGCTGCAGCAGGGCAGCGTGCCAGGGAGGGGGCGGAGGCTGCCGCAGGGCAGCGTGCCAGGGAGGGGGCGGAGGATGCAGCAGAGGAGCGTGCCAGGGAGGGGGCGGAGGCTGCAGCAGGGCAGCGTGCCAGGGAGGGGGCAGAGGCTGCAGCAGAGGAGCGTGCCAGGGAGGGGGCGGAGGCTGCAGCCGGGAGGGGGCGGAGGCTGCAGCAGGGCAGCGTGCCAGGGAGGGGGCGGAGGCTGCAGCAGAGGAGCGTGCCAGGGAGGGGGCGGAGGCTGCCGCAGGGCAGCGTGCCGCAGGGAGGGGGCGGAGGCTGCCGCAGGGCAGCGTGCCAGGGAGGGGGCGGAGGCTGCAGCAGGGCAGCGTGCCAGGGAGGGGGCGGAGGCTGCAGCAGGGCAGCGTGCCAGGGAGGGGGCGGAGGCTGCAGCAGGGCAGCGTGCCAGGTAGGGGGCGGAGGCTGCTGCAGGGCGGGGGCGGAGGGTGGCGCAGGGCAGCGTGCCAGGGAGGGGGCGGAGGCTGCAGCAGGGCAGCGTGCCAGGGAGGGGGCGGAGGCTGCAGCAGGGCAGCGTGCCAGGGAGGGGGCGGAGGCTGCAGCAGGGCAGCGTGCCAGGGAGGGGGCAGAGGATGCCACAGAGGAGCGTGCCAGGGAGGGGGCGGAGGCTGCCGCAGGGCAGCGTGCCAGGGAGGGGGCGGAGGATGCCACAGAGGAGCGTGCCAGGGAGGGGGCGGAGGCTGCCGCAGGGCAGCGTGCCAGGGAGGGGGCGGAGGCTGCCGCAGGGCAGCGTGCCGCAGGGAGGGGGCGGAGGCTGCAGCAGGGCAGCGTGCCAGGGAGGGGGCGGAGGCTGCAGCAGGGCAGCGTGCCAGGGAGGGGGCGGAGGCTGCAGCAGGGCAGCGTGCCAGGGAGGGGGCGGAGGCTGCAGCAGGGCAGCATGCCGCAGGGAGGGGGCGGAGGCTGCAGCAGGGCAGCGTGCCAGGGAGGGGGCGGAGGCTGCAGCAGAGGAGCGTGCCAGGGAGGGGGCGGAGGCTACAGCAGGGCAGCGTGCCAGGGAGGGGGCGGAGGCTGCAGCAGAGGAGCGTACCAGGGAGGGGGCGGAGGCTACAGCAGGGCAGCGTGCCAGGGAGGGGGCGGAGGCTGGCGCAGGGCAGCGTGCCAGGGAGGGAGCGGAGGCTGGCGCAGGGCAGCGTGCCAGGGAGGGGGCGGAGGCTGCAGCAGAGGAGCGTGCCAGGGAGGGGGCGGAGGCTGCAGCAGAGGAGCGTGCCAGGGAGGGGGTGGAGGCTGCAGCAGAGGAGCGTGCCAGGGAGGGGGCGGAGGCTGCCGCAGAGGAGGGTGCCAGGGAGGGGGCGGAGGCTGCAGCAGGGAGGGGGCGGAGGCTGCAGCAGGTGGCAGCCGCCCAGGCTGGAGGGCCGCCCGCCAGACAGGACGAGGAGGAGGAGGAGGAGGAAGAGGTGGTGGTGCCACGACGATGGAGACACCCGATGACGCCCCGTGTGTACCGGCCCGGCTTGTTGTACCAGGACCTCAAGGACCGGGCATGCAGGAGGAGACTCTGGATGACCAAGGAAACTGTCGCCCATATCTGCCACCTGATGGCACACCTGGCACTGCGTGGCACTGGGGGAGGACACCCTCTCCCTGTGGCCGTCAAGGTTACGGTGGCTCTGAACCTTTATGCCGCGGGGTCACTCCAGCCGCCGAGTGGGGACCTGTCCGGCATCTCACAGGCATCGGTGCACCGCTGCATCCGGGCAGTGACAGACGCCCTGTATGCCATTGCGGATGCTGCATCCAATTCCCTGTGGACCGGGCCAGCCAGGATGCCCGGGCTGTGGGCTTCACTGCCGTGGCCAGGATGCCCATGGTCCAGGGGGCGATCGATGGGATGCACGTCGCCGTGCGGCCACCTACAGATAACAGGGCCGTGTTCACGAACAGGAAGGGGATCTATTCCATGAACATTCAGGTGGTCTGTGACCACCGCATGAGGATCCTGTACGTCTCCGCCCGGTACCCGGGCTATGTACATGACTCATTCGTATTGGCGCAATCTTTAATCCCCACCATATTCGAGGGACTCCCCTCCCCCTGGCTGAGGGGCTGGTTGCTGGGCGACAGGGGTTACCCATTACGGTCGTGGCTGATGCTGCCTATACGGAGGCCACAGACTGACACGGAGAACAGCTGCAATTATGCCCATGCAGCGACCAGGGGTGTGATAGAGAGGGGCTTTGGGCTGCTGAAGATGCGTTTCAGGTGCCTGGACCGCTCTGGAGGGGCCCCCCAGTACCCGCCAGATAGGGTCGGCCGCATCGTTGTGGTCTGCTGCGTCCCTCACAACATCGCCCAGCAGAGGGGCGATATGCTGCAGGCAGAGGAGGGGGAAGGGGAGGAACAGCAAGACGAGGCGCTGACCTCCCCAGATGAGGTGGATGGGGGCAATGGTCAGGACAGACGGGGTGGACATGGTCGGGAGGCTGCCCACCGTTACCGGCAGGGCCAGTGGGCACGGGACAGGCGGATAGCCGTCCGGTTCACGGACTGGGGGGGGACGTGGGAATCGCCGAGTATGGGCACAGACAGCACACTACGGCACCAGCCTACCACCCTCACCCCACCCACCCACCGCCAACCCCCCTCACCCCACCCACCCACTGCCCTCACCCCACCCACCCACCACCAACCCCCCTCACCCCACCCACCCAACACCAACCCCCCTCACCCCACCCACCCAACACCAAACACCCGCGCCCCACCCACCCACCGCCAACCACCCTCACCCCACCCACACAACACCAACCCCCCTCACCCCACCCACCCACCGCCAACCACCCGCACCCCACCCACCCAGCACCAACCCCCCTCACCCCACCCACCCAACACCAACCCCCCTCACCCCACCCA
This sequence comes from Scyliorhinus canicula, assembly GCF_902713615.1. Lineage (NCBI taxonomy): Eukaryota > Metazoa > Chordata > Chondrichthyes > Carcharhiniformes > Scyliorhinidae > Scyliorhinus > Scyliorhinus canicula. Next base: position 2,897,201 of record NC_052160.1, on the reverse strand, counting down.
CCCAACACCAACCACCCTCACCCCACCCACCCAACACCAACCCCCCTCACCCCACCCACCCAACACCAACCCCCCTCACCCCTCCCACCCAACACCAACCACCCTCACCCCACCCACCCAGCACCAACCCCCCTCACCCCACCCACCCACCGCCAACCCCCCTCACCCCACCCACCCACCGCCAACCCCCCTCACCCCACCCACCCAACACCAACCCCCCTCACCCCTCCCACCCAACACCAACCACCCTCACCCCACCCACCCAACACCAACCCCCCTCACCCCACCCACCCAACACCAACCCCCCTCACCCCACCCACCCACCCAACGCCAACCCCCCTCACCCCACCCACCCACCGCCAACCCCCCTCACCCCACCCACCCAACACCAACCACCCTCACCCCACCCACCCAACACCAACCCCCCTCACCCCACCCACCCAACACCAACCCCCCTCACCCCACCCACCCAACACCAACCACCCTCACCCCACCCACCCAACACCAACCCCCCTCACCCCACCCACCCACCGCCAACCCCCCTCACCCCACCCACCCAACACCAACCCCCCTCACCCCACCCACCCAACACCAACCCCCCTCACCCCACCCGCCCAACACCAACCCCCCTCACCCCACCCGCATGCTGTGGAGATGCCGATGTTGGACTGGGGTGGGCACAGTAAGAATTCTGACACCAGGTTAAAGTCCAACAGGTTTGTTTCAAACACGAGCTTTCCGTGATCTCTTCATTCACCCGAGGAAGGAGCAATGCTCCGAAAGCTCGTGTTTGAAACAAATCTGTTGGACTTTAACCTGGTGTTGTAAGACTTCTTACGGTGCACACCTGCATGCACACCACTTCTCCATTGCACATCCACCTGCGGCACGAGGAGCCGGACTCACACGGTCGGCGGTGGAAGCGTGTAAATTGCAGGCCATGGCGGATGATGACGACCCGCTCTGCGATGAGCTCTGGGCTCCACATCGTTGGACAATGTCTGACCCAGGGCCACAGTACCACCCTGTACCTGGACCGTCCCTGCATGCGGCCGTGACATTGCAGCGCGCGGTCGTCTGCCCGGGGGGGGGGTGGCAAGGGCGACCCGGGGGGGAGGGGAGGCACACTCACCTGATGTTCTGTCTCCGTTCACACACACACTGGCACTCACCTCACACCCCACCCCCGCACGCATCGGACAGAGCACAGAGGCAGTTTCTGTAGGTGTGAAAGTGATTTTAATGACAAACAGTTCATACACGTGCCCGAGCCCCTATAGCGAAGCTGTGCCCTGCACCCGTGCCAACTTACTCAGTGTCTAACTGTTTGGCCTGACGGGCCCTTTGACTACATCTAGCTGGTTCCCCAGACGGTACAGCAGAACTGGAGGTGGAAATCCTGTGATTCCTGCCCTGTGACTCGGGATCCCTTAGGCGGCCGTTTCCTGGGGCGGCACGGCCTTGGGCCAGGCTGCGGCTCGGGCGACTGGGATGGTGAGCTGCCAGCCTGTCCTGCCCGTTGCCCAGCAGATGCACCTGGGATGGAAGGGGGGGAGTCCAAGGTGTTGCGGTGTTCCGGGACCTCCCCTACAGGGGGACCCGGGACGGGCCCCAGCACCTCCTCCTCCCTCGGGGCCCCCGGGGCCTCTACATGGGTCAGGGGTGCGAATGGACTGAGCATCCGATGCCCCCCCCCCAAACACCTGGCGCTGCCAGTCCTGGAGGCCCGTGCTGGTATCAACAAGGGTCTGCAAGTTTGCAGCCATGGAGCTCAGGGAGTTGGCCATCTCTGTCTGTGTCTGGGCGACGCCGGCCGGCACCTGGGCAATGGCACCGATGCCCTCAGTGATGGACTGCTGAGACTGGGCCATGGCCTGCTGAGACTGGGCCACGGCCTGCTGGGACTGGGCCACTGCCTGCTGGGACTGGGCCATGGCCTGCAGAGACTGGGCCACGGCCTGCTGGGACTGGGCCATGGCCTACTGGGACTGGGCCATGTCCTGCTGGGACTGGGCCATTGCCTGCTGAGACTGGGCCATGGCCTGCTGAGACTGGGCCATTGCCTGCTGGGACTGGGCCATGGCCTGCTGAGACTGGGACATGGCCTGCTGGGACTGGGTCATGGCCTGCTGGGACTGGGCCATGGCCTGTTGAGTCTGGGCCATGGCCTGCTGAGACTGGGCCACGGCCTGCTGGGACTGGGCCATGACCTGCTGAGACTGAGCCACGGCCTGCTGGGACTGGGCCATGACCTGCTGGGACTGGGCCACGGCCTGCTGGGACTGGGCCATGACCTGCTGGGACTGGGCCATGACCTGCTGGGACTGGGCCATGACCTGCTGAGACTGAACCACGGCCTGCTGGGACTGGGCCATTACCTGCATTGACTGGGCCATGGCCTGCTGGGACTGGGCCATTGCCTGCATAGACTGGGCCATTGCCTGCTGGGACTGGGCCATTGCCTGCTGAGACTGGGCCATGGCCTGCTGGGACTGGGCCATGGCCTGCTGAGACTGGGCCATGGCCTGCTGGGACTGGGCCATTGCCTGCATAGACTGGGCCATTGCCTGCTGGGACTGGGCCATTGCCTGCTGAGACTGGGCCATGGCCTGCTGGGACTGGGCCATTGTCTGCTGAGACTGGGCCATGGCCTGCTGGGACTGGGCCATGACCTACTGGGACTGCGCCATGGCCTGCTGGGACTGGGTCATGGCGTGCTGGGACTGGGCCATGGCCTGCTGGGACTGGGCCACTGCCTGCTGAGACTGCGCCATGGCCTGCTGGGACTGTGCCATGGCGTGCTGGGACTGGGCCATGGCCTGCTGGGACTGGGCCACTGCCTGCTGAGACTGGGCCATGGCCTGCTGAGACTGGGCCATTGCCTGCAGAGACTGGGCCATTGCCTGCAGAGACTTGGCCATGGCCTGCTGGGACTGCGCCATGGCCTGCTGGGATTGGGCCATTGCCTGCTGAAACTGGGCCATGGCCTGCTGGGACTGGGCCATGGCCTGCTGAGACTGGGCCATGCCTGCTGGGACTGGGCCATGGCCTGCTGAGACTGGGCCATGGCCTGCTGGGACTGCGCCATGGCCAGCTGAGACTGGGCCATGGCCTGCTGAGACTGGGCCATGGCCTGCAGGGACTGGGCCACGGCCTGCTGAGACTGGGCCATGGCCTGCAGGGACTGGGCCACGGCCTGCTGAAACTGGGCCATTGCCTGCAGAGACTGGGCCATTGCCTGCTGGGACTGGGCCATTGCCTGCAGAGACTGGGCCATGGCCTGCTGGGACTGGGCCATGGCCTGCTGGGACTGGGCCATGGCCTGCTGAGACTGGGCCATGGCCTGCAGGGACTGGGCCACGGCCTGCTGAGACTGGGCCATTGCCTGCAGAGACTGGGCCATTGCCTGCTGGGACTGGGCCATTGCCTGCAGAGACTGGGCCATGGCCTGCTGGGACTGGGCCATGGCCTGCTGGGACTGGGCCATGGCCTGCTGGGACTGGGCCATGGCCTGCTGGGACTGGGTAATGGCCTGCTGGGACTGGGCCATTGCCTGCTGGGACTGGGCCATGGCGTTGAGCGTCTCTGTGATCTGCCGCTGGCTCTGGCTCATGGCTTCCTGTGAGAGAGCAGCCATGTCCTGGGCCACGGACGCCACCTGCACGGAATGCCCCAGGCCTCGCATCCTGCTCCCCATGTCTGACACCGTCACACCCATTGCCTCCACCGCGGACACCACCCGTGCGGTTTTGGCCTGGGTGGCCGCATGACCAGCACCACTCCCAGCTCCTGGACGTGGGTGGACTCCTCCACCTGCGTCTGCAGCTGCCACAAGCCGGCCGTCACCCCCCTTCGATCGTCCCTGAGTCCGTGACAGCATCGGGTCTATGGGTGGGTGTGGGAACCCCAGGAACCCGGGACCCATCTGGGAGGCAGATGGTTGCTCGCGTCGGGGTGCCCTCCGACCACCCGGCCCCTTGGCTGCTCCTGCCTCCACCTGCTGTACCGGGACGGCTGTGTTGTGCACCAGTTAGTACCAGAGGCCTCATCGCTAAAGTGCCCAACCGAGGTGAGTGTCTCTGTGATGGTGGAGGGTGTGGGAGATAGCAGTGGCGTAGTGTCGTGCTCCTCATCCGAGCCAAAGTTCATGGTCCCGTGGAATGGTGGTTCTTGTCCATCTGTGCCCTGTGCGTCAGTGTCCTGGGTCGGCTGCGACGGGGGCCTGTTCCTGTGGCTGCCCGCCCTGCGTCGCCGCACTCACACGAGATGTGGGCATCGTCTCCCTGGTGCTCCGGGTCTGTCCCTGGATTGTGGCCGCCCTGGATCGTCCTGGGGGCCGTCGGCATCAACGGGGACGGGTGGGTCGACGTTTGGTTCTGCAATACACAATACAGCAGCATGGTTAGACACACAGACAGGATCGGGGGCAAGGGGGATATGGGGATATGGGGGATATGGGGTAAGGGGGGTATGGGGTAAGGGGGATTATGTGGGATATGAGGGAAAGGGGATATGGGGAAGGGGGATATGGGGTAAGGGGGATTATGTGGGATATGAGGGAGAGGGGATATGGGGGAAGGGGGATATGGGGTAAGGGGGATTATGTGGGATATGAGGGAAAGGGGATATGGGGAAGGGGGATATGGGGGATATGGGGTAAGGGGGATTATGTGGGATATGAGGGAAAGGGGATATGGGGGAAGGGGATATGGGGGAAGGGGGATATGGGGGAAGGGGGATATGGTGAAGGGGATATGGGGTAAGGGGGATTATGTGGGATATGAGGGAAAGGGGATATGGGGAAGGGGGATATGGGGGATATGGGGTAAGGGGGATTATGTGGGATATGAGGGAAGGGGATATGGGGTAAGGGGGATATGGGGGAAGGGGATATGGGGGATATGGGGGAAGGGGGATATGGGGATATGGGGAAGGGGGATATGGGGGAAGGGGATATGGGGGATATGGGGGAAGGGGATATGGGGGAAGGGGGATATGAGGGAAGGGGATATGGGGATATGAGGGAAGGGGATATGGGAAGGGGATATGGGGAGGGGATATGGGGGAAGGGGGATATGGGAAAGGGGGATATGTGGGATATGAGGGAAGGGGGATATGGGGATATGGGGGAAGGGGATATGGGGGATATGGGGGAAGGGGGATATGGGGGAAGGGGGATATGAGGGAAGGGGATATGGGGATATGAGGGAAGGGGATATGGGGAAGGGGATATGGGGGAGGGGGATATGGGGGAAGGGGGATATGTGGGATATGAGGGAAGGGGATATGGGGAAGGGGATTATGTGGGATATGAGGGAAGGGGGATATGGGGGAAGGGGATATGGGGAGGGGGATATGGGGAAGGGGGATATGGGGGAGGGGGATATGGGGGAAAGTGGATTATGTGGGATATGAGGAAGGGGGATATGGGGAAGGGGATATGGGGAGGGGGATATGGGGGAAGGGGGATATGGGGATATGGGTAAGGGGATAAGGGGGATGTGGGGATATGGGAGATGGGGAAAAGGGGGGCAGGCAGTGGGGGGTCTCACTTGGTGGTGCGCCCACGACCTCTGCATCCACGACCTCCCGGTCCTCGGGTCTGCCTGCAAGTTACAGGGCCCACTCTTCATGAATGGTGAGTGGTCACAGTTCGGGTGGACCCACCCCGGTCCTCTCACGCTCCCGGTTGCTGTGAGCGCGCTTCTCCTGGGGGGGAGGGGGGGGGGCAGGGGTGGCAGGGATAAAGGGCAACAGTGTTAGGCAGCCATATACACGCGGACCAGCGGGTGTGTGAATGTTGGCAGAACCCATCCTGCCACTGCAGCCTGCGTGGGTGGGTGTAGTCATGTTGGTTGCATCTGGGGGTGTGCCATACATCGTAGGGGGGGGTGGGGGGGTACTCACCCTGGCTGCCCTGATGAGGTCATCGACCTTCTTGTGGCACTGGGCACCTGTCCTTGGTGTTACAGCCACGGCGCTGACGGCCTCTGCCACCTCCCTCCACAGGCACTGGCTGAGACGTGGTGCCACCCTGCGGCCGTGCCAGGGTACGGGGCCTCCCTCCTCTGCTCCACTGCGCCCAGGAGCTCCTCGATGTCCCGCTCCTGGAACCTCGGCGCTGCGCGGCAGGCGGCCATATTGACGGGGGGGGGACATCTTTTGTGTTGTGATGCCTCGCGGCATCACTCACGCCGCCCGTGACGGGTGACGCCGTCGCGAATGGCGTCACGCCGTTCCTAGCCCATTCCGTGCCGGAGAATTTGCGCCGTTTCGGGGGGCCCGTGCCGGAGTGATTCGCGCCGTTTTTGGCGCCGAGTTCCGGCCATCACGCCGATTATCGGAAAAACCCGCCCAAGATGTTCACAGCTAAACTCCTGTGAGAAGCTGCAGCATCAATGTGAGTCATTATCAAAGCAAAATCATCCCGGTGAGCTATGGTGACTAGCTTCAGGAAAGAATGTCTCAATGATTCATGACCAGTCCATGTGAGAAATAAGACATTGTAATAAATCATTGTAAGAAATGAGACCATTGCAATGTGCAATTGAGGGGAACTTTGGCAATTCTGATGAATCAATAGAAACAATGAAAATATTTTGGTTCCCATGATTCCAGTGAATAACTGGAGAGCAAAGAAGAAACTAGTACCATCTTGGCAGATCTATAAGACTGGGATAAAACAAGCTTATTGCAGTGAGTGAATCATTGATGTGCTCCCCCTGTCCTTATGGAGAAATATGTACAGCTGGTCTAGTGCATAGAATTGCTACAGTGCAGAAGGGAGCCATTCGGCCCATTGAGTCAGCACCGAACCGTCAAAACAGCACCCTACCCGGATCCATTCCCCCACCCTATCCCCATAACCCCACCCAACCTGCACATCCCCAGACATCAGAGGGCAATATAGCATGGTCAGTCTACATAACCTGCACACCTTTGGACTGTGGGAGGAAACCGGAGCACCCGGAGGAAACCCACGCACACACGGGGAGAACGTGCAGACTCCACACAGTCACCCAAGGTTGGAATTGAACCTGGCTCCCTGGAGCTGTGAAGTAACAGTGCTAACCACTGTGCACCACATATTTGCCCATGTTCACACAAGGGCTGTACGTTACTGTGCAAAGAGAATAGGGTCCGGATTTTCCAAGGAACTGCATTGATTCAGGAACGCCAGGAGCAGAGACAGCAAACCTGTCAGCCGTCCTAGTGTTTTATGACTCCTGAACACGTCACTCTCGCTCACACCAAAACTTCCCTGCAGTGTGAACAAGGTAGCACAGTGACATGCATTGGCCAGTAAAATCCCATGGTCAGGAAGTCCCTCATTCTGGGCACAACCTTGACAACAAATGGTAAAGTGTCAGTTCCGCTGAGAATTCTGCCGACAGCATTGCCGAGAAATCTCACAGAATTTTGAGGCCTGTGGAGAAAATATATTTTCCCCCAGGTGAACCAGGCCGTATTCTTGGTGACCTCCCACTGATTCACTCCCCCCGGGGAAACTTAATCACTGCAATCAGCGGAGAGCTGCATTTAAATTCCTCCCCAGTACATGTTCCAGGTCCAAGCAAGCCAGGAATTATTGGGCGGGATTCTCCGAAACCAGCCGGGTCGGAGAATCGCCGGGGGGGCGGGGTTTGGGGCCTGAATCCCACCCCGCTGCTCTGACGCTGGCTGCTGAATTCTCCAGCGCCGGTGTTTTGGCGGGGGTGGGGATCGCACTGCGACGGTCGGTAGTGACCCCCCCCCCCGGCGATTCTCCACTCCGCGATGGGCCGAGCACCCGCCCGTGTTAGGCCAGTCCCGCCGGCGTGAATTACACCAGGTCTGTACCGGCGGGACACGGCTCTGAGGGTGGCCTGCGGAGTCCTCGGGGTGGGGTGCGGGGAGATCCGATCAGGGCCCACCGATCTGTGGGCGGGCCTGTGCCGTGGGAGCACTCTATCCCTCCGCATCGGCCTCTGTCAGGCTCCACCATGGCCAGCGCGGAGAAGAAACTCCCTGCGCATGCGCAGGAATCACGCCAGCGGTTCTGGGAACACGCTGGCGCTCCTGCGCATGTGCCAACTCGCCGTGGCTGGCGGAAGCCTTTAGCGCCGGTTATCACGGCGCCAATTGCTCCAGCGCCGGCCTAGCCCCCCCCGCAGGTGGCCCAACGCCAGAGTGGTTCCCCCCCCCCCCTCTTTGGCACTGGTACAGCCCGCCCGCCGGATACCGGAGAATCCCAGCCCCTGTTCCAGGATTTTCGGAGTGAGCCCTCACCAGACTCCTGGATTGGATTGGATTGGATTGGATTGGATTGGATTTGTTTATTGTCACGTGTACCGAGGTACAGTGAAAAGTATTTTTCTGCGAGCAGCTCAACAGATCATTCAGCACATGGGAAGAAAAGGGAATTGAACAGAATTCAAGAAAATACATGGGAATACATAATAGGGCAACACAAGATATACAATGTACTACATAAGCATTGGCATCGGATGAAGCAGACAGGGTGTAGTGTTAATGAGGACAGTCCATAAAAGGGTCATTTAGGAGTCTGGTGACAGTGGGGAAGAAGCTGTTTTTGAGTCTGTTCGTCCGTGTTCTCAGACTTCTGAATCTCCTGCCCGATGGAAGAAGTTGGAAAAGTGAGTAAGCCGGGTGGGAGGGATCCTTGATTATGCTGCCTGCTTTGCCCCGGCAGCGGGAGGTGTAGATGGAATCAATGGATGGGAGGCAGGTTCGTGTGATGGACTGGGCGGTATTCATGACTCTCTGAAGTTCCTTGCGGTCCTGGGCCGAGCAGTTGCCATACCAGGCTGTGATGCAGCCCGAGAGGATGCTCTCTATAGTGCATCTGTAAAAGTTGGTAAGAGTTAATGTGGACATGCCAAATTTCCTTAGTTTCCTGAGGAAGTAAAGGCGCTGTTGTGCTTTCTTGGTGATAGCGTCGACATGAGTGGACCAGGATAGATTTTTGGTGATGTGCACCCCTAGGAATTTGAAACTGCTCACCATCTCTACCTCGGCTCCGTTGATGCTGACAGGGGTGTATACAGTACTATGCTTCCTGAAGTCGATGACCAGCTCTTTAGTTTTGCTGGCATTAAGGGAGAGATTGTTGTCGTTGCACCACTCCACTAAGTTCTCTATCTCCCTCCTGTATTCAGACTCGTCGTTGTTCGAGATCCGGCCCACTATGGTCGTATCGTCAGCAAACTTGTAGATGGAGTTGGAACCAAGTTTTGCCATGCAGTCGTGTGTGTACAGGGAGTAGAGTAGGGGGCTAAGTATGCAGCCTTGCGGGGCACCGGTGTTGAGGACTATTGTGGAGGAGGTGTTGGTGTTCATTCTTACTGACTGTGGTCTGTTGGTCAGAAAGTCAAGGATCCAGTTGCAGAGCGGAGAGCCAAGTCCTAGGTTTTGGAGCTTTGATATGAGCTTGGCTGGGATTATGGTGTTGAAGGCGGAGCTGTAGTCAATAAATAAGAGTCTGATGTAGGAGTCCTTGTTTTCGAGATGCTCTAGGAATGAGTGTAGGGCCAGGGAAATGGCGTCTGATGTGGACCGGTTGCAACGGTATGCGAATTGAAGTGGGTCAAGGCGTTCCGGGAGTATGGAGGTGATGCGCTTCATGATCAGCCTCTCAAAGCACTTCATTACAACTGACGTCAGGGCCACCGGGCGGTAGTCATTGAGGCACGTTGCCTGGTTCTTCTTTGGTACCGGTATGATGGTGGTCTTCTTGAAGCAGGTGGGGACCTCGGAGTGGAGTAGGGACAGGTTAAAGATGTCTGTGAAAACCTCTGCCAGCTGGTCCGCGCAGGTTCTGAGTGCACGACCAGGGATCCCGTCCGGGCCCATCGCCTTCCGTGGGTTCACTTTCAGGAAGGCCGATCTGACTTCGGAACGGTGATGGTGGGTATGGGTGAATTATGGGTTGCTGGGGCACTCGATAGCGGGTTGTTGGTTACCTGCTCAAACCGAGCATAGAATGCGTTAAGTTCATCGGGGAGGGGTGCACTGCTGCCAGAGATACTGCTCGGCTTCGCTTTGTAGCCCGTTATGTTGCTTAGTCCTTGCCACAACCGCCGAGAGTCTGTCTGTGACTCTAGCTTAGTTTGATATTCTCTCTTGGCATCTCGGATGGCTTTGCGGAGGTCGTACCTGGATTTCTTGTATAGGACAGGGTCGTCTGCCTTGAACGCCTCAGATCTGTCCTTCAGTTGGGAGTCAATCTTGCGGTTGAGCCATGGTTTCCGGTTGGGGAACGTACGTACTGCTTTCTTTGGCACGCAGTCGTCCACACATTTGCTGATGAAGTCTGTGACGGTGGTGACATACTCATTTAAGTTAGTCGCTGAGTTCTTAAATATGGACCAGTCCACTGTCTCCAAGCAATCACGTAAGAGCTCTTCTGTCTCCTCAGACCAGCACTGCACAACCTTCTTAGCTGGATTCTCCCGCTTGAGTTTCTGCTTGTAAGCCGGGAGAAGGAGCACAGTCTTATGGTCTGATTTCCCAAAGTGCGGTCGGGGGATGGAACGGTAGGCGCCCTTGATTTTTGAGTAGCAGTGGTCAAGAGTGTTGTCGCCCCGGGTGGTACAGGAGATGTGCTGGTGGAATTTTGGCAGTACACTCTTGAGGTTGGCTTTGTTGAAGTCTCCGGCCACAATGAACAGGGCTTCCGGGTGTTCTGTTTCATGGTTGTTTATGACTGTGTACAGTTTGCCCAGCGCCTTCCTCACTTCTGCCTGGGGTGGGATGTAGACCGCTGTGATAATGGCTGAAGTGAACTCACGTGGAAGATAGTATGGGTGGCACTTTACGGTCAGGTATTCCAGGTCTGGGGAGCAGTAGGTCGCCAGGGTCACCACATCCAAGCACCAGGAGGAGGTGATGAGGAGGCCAACCCCTCCACACTTCGCTTTGCCTGAGGATGCCGTGCGGTCCGCCCGGTGAATAGAGAAGCCTTCAGGTTGTATGGCACAGTCCGGTGAGGCGGGGGTGAGCCATGTCTCTGTGAAACAGAGCACACAGCAGTCTCTTACTTCCCTCTGAGAGGTAAGTCTGGCGTTAAGTTCATCCAGCTTGTTTTCAATCGCTTGGACGTTTGCTAGGAGTATTCTGGGGAGAGGGGTCTTGAAACCGCGTTCCTTCAGTCTAACCTGCAGACCGCTGCGTTTCCCTCGCTTTCTCGGTCGGCGGCTGCTGCTGGATGATCCTGGGATCCGATGAGAGATGTCAGCCCTTGTGGAAGGTAGGTGGTTGCGTCTGGCAGGGTCCAGGGCGCTGGCGGGATCCAGGGCGCTAGCGAGGTCCAGGGCGCTGTTTACATTTCCGGGGTCGCGTCTGGCCGGGCGCTGGTTGAGGTAGAGGGGTTGCTGGGGGGGTGAGTCTGCGATCCGGATGGGTCCCGGCGTTCTGCGGGCGCGGGAATACCTTGCAGCGTGTTCGAGTCCTCGCACGCGGTCTCCGTTGTTTTTGGGGTCCTGGGTCGTGGGCAGGGGCTTCCTGGGGCAGATTGGGCTAGGTCCCATGGTCTGTTCCCTTCCTGGGCGCTCCTGGGGTCGGATCTTGAAGTCGGCACGGTGGGGCCTCCATGTGGATTTTTCTTTCTTCCATCACCAGGTAGGTCGGGTTGCTGGGCGGGCGTCTCCGGGTCGGGTCGCTGGGCGGGTCTCTCGGGGTCGCGTTGAGCCGTGTCTTGCCGTCGGGGGTCGGGTCGGGAGCTCCGGGGACAAGGCCGGGCGATCCGGGGGCTTGCGTCGGTTGTTAGGCCGGGTTTGGAGCTCCGAAGCCCGGGTCGGCTCCAAATCGAGGTCGGGGCTTCACTTCCGGTTTGGGCCCGATCTTCTTCCAGGTCACGGAGGTCAGGTCGGGTCGGGTCACAAGGTCTCCAAGGGACTCGGAGGATCTTCAGGCCTGCAAGACAGGATAAAAGACAGAGGTTAGTAATAATGTTAGCTTTAGAATTAATTTTTAAAAGGTTAGAACGAGTATAAATAAGTTAAAAGTGGATCTGTTGGGGAGAGCCTGCAGAGAGTCGCCTCGCTCCGGCGCCATCATCTGGAGATAGGCTGGATGGCAGAGGCAGGACATCTTGTCCTGAATCGCAGAAGGAGTAACTCCAGCTGGGTTTCTCACCCCTGCCAGGGAGGGTTTTGCAACTTTAGGAAGTGCCAGCGCCCTGCAGAGGCTGATGGGACAGCAGTGCAGGAGGAAGATGAATGGCCTTCTTCTCACGGCCGGTGTGAGTCTGCCAGCTCACCGTTCACCGCACCCCCTCACCCACCCCTCACAATGCCACGGTGATCTTAATGAGACCATCAATTCACAAGACATGTGATTGGAAGTGAACAGTAGTTTTAATAGTCTTATAACTGAGCCTGCCTGCGACGAGATGAACTGGCAGCAGGCTCACGACTGCAGAGCTTTATACTTCCGGTTAGTGGGAGGAGCCATGGGCGGAGCCAAGGATGGAGCCCAGTACAAACTCCTCATCTCCCCCTATGGGCAGAGCCGCGCAACGACTCGTATACAGAGCCCACAAGGACACAATACATATAATACAACACAGTGTGAATTACTAGGTTTATAATTCACCACATTCACCCCCTGTAAAAAAATCAAGTCCGGTGGGGGTGATGGGTCTACAAATTGAGCCGGTCCGGTGGCCGAGTCGTCCTTCGGGATCGGCGGAGCACCGGGGTTTCAGCCTCTTCGGGTGGCTGGGTGGGGGCGGTCGGTGAGTGTACGATAGTGGACTCCGGGGGTGATTCGGTCCGAGCTTCGTACCCGACTGCTTCGACGGGCGACGAGGAGCGCCGGAAACCTATAGGCGCGGGGGTGCAGGGTGCGGAGGGTTGGGTGGGGTGTAGTGTGAGGGGTATCTCGGCAGTAGTGGTGGTGGAGTTGGATCCTGCAGGCTCCAGGTCCCGGAGGGAAACAGTGTCCTGACGGCAGTCAGGGTATTCGATGAAAGCGTATTGGGGGTTCGAGTGGAGTAGGAGCACTCTTTCTACGAGTGGGTCAGTTTTGTGTGCCCGGACGTGCTTCCGGAGGAGAACCGGGCCCGGTGTCTTCCACCATGCTGGGAGCGAAAAACAAATAGCCGTTCGTGAGGGGTCTGGTTTGTGGCTGTGCATAGGAGGGGCCTAATAGCATGGAGCGCGTCGGGGAGGACCTCCTGCCAGTGGGAAGTCGGGAGATTCCTGGACCGGAGGGTCAGTAGGACGGTCTTCCAGACCGTCGCGTTCTCCCTCTCCGCCTGCCCGTTCCCCCTGGGTTGTAGCTGGTAGTCCTGCTCGAGGCGATGCCCTTGTCGAGCAGGTACTGACGTAGCTCGTCGCTCATAAAGGACGAACCCCTGTCACTGTGCACGTAGCTGGGGAACCTGAACAGGGTGAAGATACTGTGCAGAGCTCTGATGACTGTGTGGGAGGTCAGATCGGGGCACGGGATGGCAAAGGGGAAGAGGGAGAACTCATCGATGACATTCAGAAAGTACACATTTCGATTGGTCGAGGAGAGTGGCCCTTTGAAATCGATGTTCAGGCGTTCAAAGGGCCGGGATGCCTTTACCAGGTGGGCCTTGTCTGGCCCACCGCACTCTGTGCAGATCGGGCAGTCCCTGGTGATGGCTTATACCTCCTCAGTGGAGAGAGGCAGATTTCGGACTCTGATGTAATGGGAGAGCCGGGTGACCCCCAGGTGATGGAGGTCATTGTGGATGGCTTTTAAGCGGTCACTCTGCGTGCTGGCGCACGTGCCGTGTGACAGGGCATCTGGGGGCTCGTTGAGCTCCCCCAGTCGATACATAATATTGTATTTGTAGGTGGAGAGTTCGATCCTCCACCTCAGGATTTTATCATTTTTAATTTTGCCCCTTTGCGAGTTGTCAAACACGAAGGCAACCGATCTTTGGTCGGTGATGAGGGTGAACCTCCTACCTGCGAGGTAGTGTCTCCAGTGACGTACAGCCTCCACAATGGCTTGTGCTTCTTTCTTGACCGAGGAGTGTCGAAGTTCCGAAGCGGAGAGGGTTCGGGAGAAAAATGCGACTGGTCTCCCTGCCTGATTTAATGCGGCTGCAAGAGCGACCTCTGAGGCGTCGCTCTCCACCTGAAAGGGGACGGATTCATCCACCGCCCACATGGCCGTTTTGGCGATGTCCTTGATGCAGCTGAAGGCCTGGCGAGCCTCAGCTGACAGAGGAAAGAGTGTGGCCTTAATAGTGGGCGGGCTTTGTCCGCATATTGAGGGACCCACTGGGCATAATATGAAAAGAACCCCAAGCACCTTTTGAGGGCCCTGGGTCAATGAGGGAGAGGGAGTTGTAAGAGGGGACGCATACGGTCCGGGTCGGGGCCCAGGACTCCGTTTTCCATGACATAGCCGAGGACGGCTAGCCTGGTCGTGCGGAAAACGCATTTCTCCGTGTTATACGTGAGGTTAAGTTTCTGGGCAGTTTGGAGAAATCGATGGAGGTTGGCATCGTGATCCTGCTGATCATGGCCGCAGATGGCGACGTTATCCAAGTACGGAAACGTGGCCCGCAGCCCGTACTGGTCCACCATTCGGTACATTGCTCGTTGGAACACCGAGACCCCATTAGTGACGCCGAAGGGAACCCGGAGGAAATGGAAGAGGCAGCCATCTGCCTCGAACGCCGTGTCGTGGCGGTCCTCCGGGCGGATTGGGAGCTGGTGGTATGCAGACTTCAGAACCACCGTGGAGAAGATGTGGTACTGGGCGATCTGATTCACCATATCTGCTATCCTGGGGAGGGGGTACGCATCGAGGAGCGTGAACCGGTTAATGGTTTCGCTATAGTCCACTACCATTCGGAATTTTTCCACGGTCTTGACGACCACCACCTGAGCTCTCCAGGGGCTGTTACTGGCCTCTATGACCCCCTCACGTAGGAGCCTCTGGACCTCGGTTCTGATAAACACCCTGTCCTGCAGGCTGTACCGCCTGCTGTGAGTGGCTACGGGTTTGCAGTCCGGAGTGAGGTTAGCAAAGAGTGGAGGGGGGTCGATTTTTAGCGTCGCTAGACTGCAGATAGTGAGTGGGGATAGGGGCCCGCCGAAGCTGAGTGTGAGGCTTTTGAGGTTGCACTGGAAGTTGAGTCCCAGTAAGAGTGGGGCGCAGAGTTCGGGGAATACGTACAGCTGGAAGTTCGAGTAGCTGGCGCCCTGAATCGTTAGGGTCGCGACGGTGCGCCCTTGGAGGTGAACAGAGTGTGAGCCCAAGGCGAGGGAGATAGTTTGCCGTGCGGGGAAGATAGGGAGCGAACAGCGTCTTCACAGGTCAGGATGCACGAAGCTCTCAGTGCTCCCGGAGTCGAAGAGGCACGGTGTCCTGTACCCGTTGATTTTAACGGTCATCATTGAGTTGCGGAGGTGTTTCGGACGCGACTGGTCCAACGTGACCGCGCTGAGTTGCGGGTAGTCGGCGGCTCGATCAGCTGTGCTGGAGTGGCCCCGTGATGACTGCCCGCTGAGGTTGTAGTCGTCGAGATGAGTTTCAGAGGTTGAAAAGGTTGGATGGTCGCCCCCGTGGATCGCACGTGGCGAGGGGCGAGGAAGATGGCGTCCAAGATGGCGGCCCCCATGAGTCGCACGGGTCGGGTGGGGGCGGAGTCGGCATACAGGCTGCAGCATTACGGGGCCTTCGGGCCTGTGAGTTTGGGAAGCGAGTGCTCTGGGCTGCGGGAGAGTTTGGGGTAGGAGTTTTCTTCGCCAGGCACAACCGGGCATAGTGTCCTTTGCGACCGCAGCTGCTGCAGGTCGCGTTGCGGGCCGGGCAGTGCTGCCGTGGGTGTTGGGGCTGCCCACAAAAATGGCACGCTGGAGCTGCGTAGTGGGTGGGTGGCCACGCAGCGCAGGCCTGGCGCAGTCGCTGGTCGGGGGCCCAGGATGGGGTCGCTTTGTCCGGGGGGAACGAGGTGAGGCTGCGGAACGAGACCTCCATAGTTGTAGCTAACTCTACAGTGTCCTCCAAGATCTGGGCCCCTTTCTCAAGCAACCGCTGGCGCACATAGTTGGACCTGAGCCCTGCCATGTATACATCTCGGACAGCGAGCTCCCTATGTTGGGCGGCTGATACAGCTTGGTAATTACAGTCCCGAGCTAAGGCTTTTAAATCGCCCAGGAATTCTTCCAGCGACTCCGCGGGGCGCTGGCGGCGGGTCATAAAAATGTGGGGCGCGTAGACCTCATTGATGGGTCTCATGTACATTCGATCGAGCATGGCCAGGGCCTCCGTACACGAGGTAGTACTGTTAAGTTGAGTAGAGATACGGTGGCTCACCCTTGTGTGCAGTAAGCTGAGTTTCTGCTCCTCCGTAGTTTCTGGAGTGCTTGATTCAGCCAGGGAGGCCTTGAAACATCTGAGCCAGTGCAGAAAGATTTATTTCGCCTCTGCAGCCTGCGGGTCGAGTTCTAGTTGGTCAGGTTTGAGGGCTGATTCCATAGTAGTTTTCTTCAAGTTTCCTAAGACTATTAAATTGATGTGACCATCACAAGAAACGTGATTGGAAGTGAACAGTGGTTTTAATATTCTTACAACTGAGCCTGCCTGCGACGAGATGAACTGGCAGCAGGCTCACGACTGCAGAGCATTATACTTCCAGTTAGTGTGAGGAGCCATGGGCGGAGCCAAGGGTGGAGCCCAGTACAAACTCCTCATCTCCCCCTATGGGCAGAGCCGCGCAATGGCTCGTATACAGCGCCCATTAGGACACAATACATATAATGCAACACAGTGTGAATTAGTAGGTTTATAATTCACCACAGATCTCTCAGCCAGCCACATTGCGGGTTGCTCACCTGTCACAGGGCACTCTCCCCAGCACCCCCCCCCCCCACCCCACCCCACCCCCTGCTGCACCCTCAGTCTATTCTCAGCTCCTCACATACCTGCTCCCATTCCAATCCCACGCATGCCACTCCTTACCCATCTGAACTCCCAGGACTGCCGCCTCCACTCACCCTATCTG
Organism: Scyliorhinus canicula; assembly: GCF_902713615.1. Lineage (NCBI taxonomy): Eukaryota > Metazoa > Chordata > Chondrichthyes > Carcharhiniformes > Scyliorhinidae > Scyliorhinus > Scyliorhinus canicula. The sequence goes on along the minus strand of NC_052160.1, from coordinate 2,880,208 downwards.
TGGACAAATTCAAGTTTTACCGCTTAAGTACCATCCTACTTTCTTTATATTCCTCAAGGGTTTCGACTGTCCCCACCCTTCTAGACCGTACTAAAGCCTCCATTTTTTTGGAAGCGTTTCACAATATCTCTCATTATCCAAGGCTCCCGAAACAGTCAATACTTTTTCTTTGTTCTATCAGCAACTTGACTTTAACACAGGCAAGAAATTCCAAGCAGGCTGCTGAATGATCTCTCTCTCTCTCTCAAAATGGTTCAGCCAAGATATCTCTTGACAGAAAATATGCCTGGGCTTTGTTTCAGTGGAGATAAAAGATAGCAGTTAGGATATAGTGTGTCATTGTCATTGTTAAGCAACGTTTAACTGGTCATTGTAAGCTATTTTCTTTACGATGTTAAAGTTAGTAATCCTGTGTCAGTAATAAAGTTTGTTTTAATATTTCATATTCCTATTTGTGCGTGGAGTCACTCCTGGAGTGAAATATCCTTTTGAAATGAAATGAAAATCGCTTATTGTCACGAGTAGACTTCAATGAAGTTACTGTGGAAAGCCCCTAGTCGCCACATTCAGGCACCTGTTTGGGGAGGCTGTCACGGGAATCGAACCATGCTGCTGGCCTGCTTGGTCTGCTTTCAAAGCCAGCGATTTAGCCCAGTGTGCTAAACAGCCCCTTCTCACAGTCATACAAATTAAATAAAATATTGGGGATTCTGTCCAGTATCCTAGCAACTGTTCAGTCTGGTCCAGGATCGTGATAACATTTGGGGCTCTTTACTTGGATTTAAAAGTATAATTCCTTGTTTAGCAGGAACAGGGGTAACAATGACATATCTCACTGCAGAATAAATTACAAGATGTCCTCAAGCTCAAACTCTTTGCCTTACCCTCATTTTATGCTGAGAATTCTGCGTTTAACTGCTTCCAAAAACAGAAGGAACGCAGAACCGATTTTATAAATCTATTTGAATGATCTTTGGAGAAATGAACTCTGTAGGATTACAATAGGGAGAGAATTAGAAGCCACAATCTTCTTTCTGAAATGCAGAGCCCGTCATGAATGTTGTTCATGGAACGTCTGTAGAATGGTTGCTCTTTGGCGAAGCTTACTGCCTCTTGAGTTGCAACTTTTCAACGAGCTGGTGGCAAAGGGCGAGGGTAATCTTGGCTCTGCCGAAAAGTGAATAGAATAATCGGCTGAGGTGCAGAACTGACGTCACCCATTTTACCCCATCATCCAAAGCCAAAATTAGAGTCTGTGCCTTTTCCACTGACATAAATTATTGGTAAAGCATTTTAAAACACTCAAGTGAATTATTAACATCACATTGGTGAGAGAATACAGTCTGAGATTAACAAGACAAATCTAATGGCTGGCAATGAAAGGTGCAGCAAGAAAGCTATTAGACTTGTGTTCAAAAAATTAATTTTTATTCTGGAAAATCTATTTTAATACAATGATGATAATAGAATATGGAACTCAAGTGTTTGTATAATTTTCACATTATTGACCTTGACTGCTTGTGGAGTAATGAATATGCAAGGGAGTGGGGAGAAAGAGTTTGATTTTTGAATAATTATAATTCATTTGCATTATTCAGTGGGATAAATCCGCCAAATTAATGACACTCCCTTAACTAAACGTAACTGTGCATTAAATTACTATTCATTACCATTAAGTAAAGTGGAAGAGGCTTTCAGTCTAATGTTTAGGACATCATTCTTAAACCTTTCTGCTGATGAGGATATATTTCAGTGAGGTCATGTTTTATTGGCTGTTCTGCTGCACCGGTCTATGATCTATGGAGTGGCACGGTGGCACAGTGGTTAGCACTGCTGCCTCACAGCACCAGGGTCCCAGGTTCGATTCCCCGCTGGGTGACTGTCTGTGCGGAGTCTGCACATCCTCCCCGTGTCTGCGTGGGTTCCCTCCGAGTGCTCCGGTTTCCTCCCACAGTCCAAAGGTGTGCAGGTTAGGTGGATTGGCCGTGATAAATTGCCCTGTCCTGGGCCGCAGTCACCGCCTGCACAGAATGCCCCAGACTTTAGACATGCTGATCCAGAGCCAAAACCCTCACCCCTAAGGCCTCCACCGTAGATGCCACCCGTGCGGTGTTGGCCTGGGTGGCATGCATGGTCTGCACCAACTCCTGCTCCTGTAGGCATGCACCTGCGGGCACTGGATGGTCGCTGACAACCCCTCATGCAGTCTCTGGCTCTGTGTCTACATCTCCATTATTGATGGGATCGCCCTTTCCAGAAGCTCGAAACCCTTCTGGACGGCAGCTAGTCCCTGGGGTCGGACCTCCCTCCGGCCGTCCATCCAATGTTGACCTCCACCTCGGCGACTGCCCTCTCTCCGGGTCCACTAACCAGGTCCAGTGCCCACCACTGCACTGCAGTTCCCCTTCGGATTTGTCTCTGTCACGACGGTTGTGCGCTGCAGCACAGAGAGTGTGCTGCTGGTGGTATCTGTGGCCAGGGCACCTGGCAACGACGGCCGGTATGGATACTGGCATGTGGTGCAGGGCGGGGAGTCCGCACACTGCCGGCGGGTGTGGTTCGGTTGCCCTCTGCGTGGTGGTGGTGGGGCGTTATGGGTGTTTGGGACTGGAGTTGGTGCCAGGGGTAGTGTGCTGCTTACTCACCCTGGCCACCTTGAGGAGCTTGTGCAGCTATTTCCGGCACTGTTATCCAGTGCTGGCAGTGGGTCCCAATGGGGCTGACCACCTCTGCCACCTGCGCCCAGGCACGGTGACCGCCGGCGGCTGCCAGCCTCCTTGCCACCCCAGGGTACAGAGTGTCATTTGTTGAGGTCATACTGCAGCCTTTAGCACAAGGTGTAGGGTAACAAATTACAAATCCACATCGGCTGAGTGGTACAACCGCAATACATCAGCATGGAGGGTTATCGTGCCTCTCCTCATGGTTAAGAAGTGACAGGACCAGAGGCTCGGGCACACGGCACCTTCTCTCGCTCCTAGCCTGGGATTGTGCACGGCATGGGTGACATCATAAAGAAAATGATGAAACAAAAGAAAAACTCCAAACACCAAAGAAATTCAAATCTTTTTTAATGTTTACAGTGCAGACAGATTTCAGCGGTTATTTTTCTTGCTGACTGCTGTGTGACCTCAGCCAGGGTTTTTATCAGTAGTTCTGGGAATTAAGAGCAGGAATCTTCAACATGCTCAGTGAAATTAGATTTTGGTGTAAGGTGAATACATTTTGTCTCATAAACAGGTCGATTCAATGAGGTTTCATAAAAAGAGAACACAAATGCATCCAATTTAATTAAATTGCTGCAAGGCTCTGAGTTCAGAATGATAGGATAAAGTCACTGTAGTACAATGTGGCCCTGGTAAAGACAGTGCATTCATATCACAACTCCTGGGGCAATCCCAGTGTTAATGGCCTGGGTTCCAAGCCACTCCGACTGCGCAATAATCCCAGGGGACACCCAAATCCAGAAACCCTGCGCCTGATCCCAGTCTCCTCCATTTTCAGAGGGGGCTGAAGGTGGGCGGGTTTTAAATTGAGCAATTGTGCTTCAGGGAGGCACCTTCCCATCTAAATCAGTAACTGCCTCCACTTGTGCGATTTTGGTGAAGTGGTGTCTCAACCCCAAAGTGTACAGATTAGAACTGAACATTGTGGATTAATTTGGTTTGCCCGACTACCGTTTCAATATAGACCTGGGGTAGCTTTGGTAAAGGTCAGGCACACATTTGGTGCATGTAAGATACCCTTTGGGATTGTGAAAATAAGGCACGAATTTCCATGCAACTAAACTCATTGGAAATCTCAAAGCTGTCAAAGAACTATCTAAAATGTTGCACAACTATCAAGGTGCCAAATAAATGTCAAGGTGTCAAAGAACTGTCAAAGCTGTCAAATAACTGTCAGACTGTCAAAGAAATGTCAACATTCAATTGAACTCAAAATTCATTGAAACTGTCAAAACTGTCAAGGGATTGAACTCAGCTGGACTTTAAACTTTAGAAGAATGTGTGGCGTTTACAAATATATCTGTGCTGGTGGTTTCGCTCTGCCTGTTGATATAAGACTGAGGGATATCATAATACAGTTTGTGTTGCATGACTGATTTTATAACCTAACATTATCTGAGTGGGCTGCCTGATAAGTTTACTGTTTGATTGACATCTCCAAGATGTTATCAAATAGAAAAAGCAAAATTCTGTGGATGCTGGAAATACAAACATAAAATGCTGAAAAAAACATTGTAGAGAGAGCAGATTTAATGCCTCAGATCCGTATGACTCTTCTTCATAGCTCTAGGTCAGGGTAATCGATAGAGGTCTTTCCAAAAGAGATGAAGTGTCTTAGTGAAATGTATGCTTTAAATTAGAGATTAGTTGAGGAATTTCTATATATTGAGTGTTTTTTTATTATGAATCTATGATTCTATGAATATCTACATCATCAATTGACACATTACTTTATGTGAGTATGGCTCCATGGCTCATGACTCGCCCATGGTGAGTTGACATGGAGGGGGTAAGGGCAAAGGGTGGTGGGTGGGTGCATGTGTTGGCGCTGAGTTGACAGCAGGGCTGTAAAGGGCCAAGGAGATGAGTGAGGGATGGTTTGGCATCAGAGGTACAAAGGGTCACTTGGGGTCGGCAGAGGGTCATAGAGGGTATTTGGGGTCATGGGGCGTGATATGTCATCCAGGGTGAGTGGAGGTGTATGAGGTGGCATGGATTGACAGGGAGGGAGCATGGATTGTGTGTGGGGACATATTGAGGGATGATGACTTTAGAAATTGGAACATCTACCCAATTCTTATATCAGAATGCTTGCCCCTGTTCACTTCTGGAGATGTAACCATAATGAATCAATTAAAGAGAAGACATAAGCTATTCTAAACATATCCTCAGCCAATTTGAAGCACTGTTTTTTCAATTCTTCCAAGGGATATGGAAGTCACTGGCAAGGTCAATTCTCAACGCTGAATCCTGAGCTGAGGGGCTTGCGAGGCTATTTCAGAGGGCAACTAAATTCTGCTATATTGCTGTGGGTTTGGACTGTCTGAATATATTCTCTTGGCGGTGTTAATTTTCATATATTAAGAGGACATTTTTCTGTGAATTGGCCATTAAGACCCTGACCACATTTTCTTGCATCTGACCTGAATGGTGACATTGGGGAATACAGCCAATCTGACCATCCCTGCCTGCCAAGTACAAACTGTGAACTGAGATTGCCCTTTGGAGATTCAAAGTCCACAACTGCTGTCTCTTCACCCTCCCACCCCCCTCAGAAGGTCCTGTAACTGCTCTGAGACATCCTTGACCCGAGCACTAGGGAGGCAACATACCATCTGGAGTCTCGTTTGCGGCTTCAGAAACGCCTGTCTGTTCCCCTTACAATTAAATCCCCTATAACTATTGCACTGTCACACTTTTTACTCCTCCCCTCTGCAACATAACCAACCGTGGTGCCACAAAATCGTAATAATAATAATCGCTTATTGTCACGAGTAGGCTTCAAATGAAGTTACTGTGAAAAGCCCCTAGTCTCCACATTCCGGCGCCTGTTCGGGAAGGCTGAATTGAACCCGCACTGCTGTCTTGTTCTGCATTACAAGCCAGCTATTTAGCCCAGTGTGCTAAACCAGGCCCTGGTCTGTTGCTGTTTTCCCGAGAGGCCATTCCCCTCAACAGTATCCAAAGTGGTAGATCTGTTTTGCAAGGGAATGGTCACAGGAGATTTCTGCCCTGCCTTCCCAGCCCCCTTCCTCTGCCTGGTGGTCACCCATTCCCTTCCTGTGGTGTGACCACCTCTCCGTACGGTGCTGTACATGAAGCTCTCCACCTAGCGGATTCTCCACAGTGTTCACAGTCGTTGCTCCAGCTGCGAAACCCGGACTTCCAGGAGCTGCAACTGGAACCAAACTTGTAAAATAAATAATCTCAGTTGGTTTGAAATCTCAGGGGTGAGGCATTCAGTGATAGCAGTAAATAATCTGCCGATGACAGAAGAATTTCTTTAAGACAAAGTGACAACAACGTTGTCTGAAGAGATGACAGAAGGTACTTTAGATACTGCCCGTGATGGTATTTTTGGAGACGCCAACAGATCTATCACTTCCTCAGCCCACACCTCCCTCAGCCTTTATCAGATTCAGCACTCAGACACAACAGTAACGTTACTAAGCATGGCCATTATGTACCAGCTTTCAGATACCTCTTGATATGAACCACTGCCATACCTCAGCACTCAGCTGGTAATACTCAGCCATTTTATAATGCCCAGATATCCACACAGCTCCATCTCCCTTCACTGTTCACCGTGAGAGCAGACGGCAGGAATCACGGAGGCCCCGGAGAATACCGGGTCAGGCCCGCTAATGACATGCAGACGGTGTTTACTGTCCGTGCGTTCCATGCTGCATTGGTGCCGCTGTCGAGGTGACGGCAAATAGCGATTTGGCATCAAACCGGCGCCCGTCACGAATATAGCGTCAGAATCTCCCCACAATCACATTTCGTGATTTCAGCGTCAGCCAGCGGTGAATCCCGCCCTGTGCGTTTGCGGTCAGTTTTCATTTTGATCAGAAAGTGAAAGGGCTGGTACAGCCCTGGGGTGGGATTCGCCAATCTGTGAGGCTGGAATCGTGGTCGGCGATCGACCGGAGAATCCCCATTTGCACCGTAATTGGGAACGGCGCTGGTTTTGCCATGCTCCACCCCCTGGAAAGTGGCGTACTCGGGGAGAACGCCGCACGCCGTATGGATGGCTGCACGGACGTTACCTGAGGACCCTCCCCTGATGCTCAGCCCCCGATGGGCCGAGTTCCCCACAGCGTGAGTCTCTCATGCTATTTATTTTCTGAGCGCTGAGTCCAGCACCGCCACAGTCCGGGGGGGGGGGAGTCAATCCAGCACCAGCTGACGGCATGGTGGGTTGTTTGGAAATACCTTTGAAAATCCCGTGTGGAGAACTCTAGCTAACCTCAATGAAGCTGATATTTTCCGGTGGAGTTGGAAGCAAGTCAGAATTAAACAAACCTGAGGCAGATCCTCCGTGTGAAGGCTCAGCTTAATACAAGTGAAGTGACTCCACAGTGGGGAATCCCTCAGCCTGAGAGTCCTGCCTGAATGTTACAGCCAGAATATCTTCACTAGCAATCTAACTGGTGGTTTCAACACTTTGCATCCTTGGAAGATATCTGGCTAAAATGATTTCAATATCAGTGACACTCATCTCTCTTTCTTCCATTTAATCCCTCTCATTTGACCCCTTTCCCTTTCCCCTGTGTGTGTCTGCCTTGTATGTGTTTGGGTAGAGGGTAGGATGGTAAAGGGGGGGGAGTTGTAGAATAGTTGGCCGATATTCGATGATAATTATTGTACGTCTTCAAACATAAGCCATAAGACCATAAGACATAGGAGCAGAATTAGGCCACTCAGCCCATCGAGTCCGCTCCGCCATTTAATCATGGCTGATATCTTTCTCATCCCCATTCTCCTGCCTTCTCCCCATAACCCCTGATCCCCTTATTAATCAAGAATCTATCTATCTCTGTCTGAAAGACCCTCAGTGATTTGGCCTCCACAGCCTCCTGCGGCAAAGAGTTCCACAGATTCACCACCCTCTGGCCGAAGAAATTCCTCCTCATCTCTGTTTTAAAGGATCGTCCCTTTAGCCTGAGATGGTGTCCTCTGGTTCTAGTTTTTCCTACAAGTGGAAATGTCCTCTCCACGTCCACTCTATCCAGGCCTCGCAGTATCTTGTAAGTTTCAATAAGATCCCCCCCTCATCCTTCTAAACTCCAACGAGTACAGACCCAGAGTCCTCAGCCATTCCTCATACGACAAGCTCTTTATTCCAGGGATCATTCTTGTGAACCTCCTCTGGAACCTTCCCAATACCAGCACATCCTTCCTTAGATACAGGGTCCAAAACTGCACGCAATATTCCAAATTGGGTCTGATCAGAGCCTTATACAGCCTCAGAAGTACATCCCTGGTCTTGTATTCTAGCCCTCTTGGCATAAATGCTAACATTACATTTGCCTTCCTAACTGCCAACTGAACCTGCACATTAACCTTAAGAGAATCGTGAAGGACTCCCAATTACCTTTGTGCTTCTCATTTCCTAAGCATTTCCCCATTTAGAAAATAGTCTGTGCCTCCATTTCTCCTTCCAAACTGCATAACATCACACTTTTCCACATTGTATTCCATCTGCCACTTCATTGCCCACTCTCCTAGCTTGTCCAAATCCATCTGCAGCCCCCTTGCTTCCTCAGTACTACCTGTCCCTCTACAGATCTTTGTATCATCCGCAAACTTAGCAACAGTGCCTTCAGTTCCTTCCTCCTGATCATTAATGTATATTGTGAAAAGTTGTGGTCCCAGCACCGACCCCAGAGGTACATCACTAGTCACCAGCTGCCATCCTGAAAACAGCACCGGATGAGTCACTGGATCCTGGATCAAAATCCTGGAACTCCCTCCCTAACAGCACGGTGGGTGTACCTAGACCACAGAGACAGCAGCCTTATCACTATTGTCGTTATAAATAAACTGTTTTTGTGTTTGACTTGCAAATCTGGTGCCTGTGAGTCATTGGAGCAGTCAAGTGTCAAAGAGCTCAGAAACCTTACACAAATTATTGGATAATTCACTTCTGTTGAGAATCTGGGTAGGACCTGTGGAGCTGGAGTGGCCATGTACTAGCCCGGGGTGTCTTAACAGCAGGCACTGCGGTTCTCCCTACCCCACACCACCGCAGTCTCCGGGAGCAATCTCCCCCACCCACCCACCCTGCACACCCCCCCCCCCCCCTCCCCCCCCAAACACAGCCCTGGGGGAACTCTTCCCTCTCACTGGCATCAGCACAACTCAACATACATAAGGGGAACTGCTCCCACGGAGTTTCCCAGAGGGTCCTACACTGCCACTGCCCCCTGACTCAGGTAGGCATTGCCAGGTTAAGGGTACCAGGTTGGCAGTACTAATCTGGCAGCACCAACTTGTGCCATAGGGCTGTGCCAGGGCACTGCCCAGACATGTCCCTCTCCTACCGGGAGCTATAATTACCTTAGGTACCCATGACAGGATCTCCACAACTGTTTTCTGTCCTCACAGACCTGGGGCGGCATTTGTCCCCTACCCGGCGTGACGGAGGGACCCGGAGTAGGGGAGTGGCGCCAACCACTCAGGGGTCGGGCCTCCCCAGAGGTGGGGAATTCTCCCCACCTTTGGGGGCCAGCCCCGCGCCGGAGCGGTTGGCACCAGAAGTCTGGCGCAAAAAATAGGCGCCCCCGGCAGCGGGGCTGGCCGAAAGGCTTTCGCCGGTCCGCGCATGCGCCGGCAGTGACATCAGCGGCAGCTGGCCGCTGACATCACTGCCGGCGCATGCGCGATGTGGGGTTCTCTTCCGCTTCCGCCATGGCGGAGGACGTGGCGGCCGCGGAAGAAACTAGTGCAGCCAGGGCACTGGCTGGACTCTGAGGGGGGGGCCCCGATCGCGGGCCAGGCCACCGTGGGGGCACCCCCCGGGGTTCAATCGCCCCCCTGCCCCCCCAGGACCCCGGGGACCCGCTCGCGCCGCTGATCCCGCCGTTCCAGAGGTGGTTCAAACCTCGGCGGCGGGAGAGGCCTCCCGGCGGCGGGACTTCGGCCCATCCGGGCCGGAGAATCGCCGCAGGGGCGTCTCCGATCAGAGTGGCGAGATTCCTGCCCCCGCCACTTCCCGGGTGGCGGAGAATCTCTGCCACGGCGGGGGCGGGATTTTAGGCGCCCCCAGGCGATTCTCGCCCCTGTTGTGAACCTTATCGATGTGACTTCATGGGCGAAATTCTCCGACCCCCAGCATCGGGAAACAATCTCGCCGGTGAGATTTGCGCTGCTCGACTCTTGCGAGATTTTCCGTCCGCATCGCCATTCTCGCTGACATGGGCACAGAATCTCCCCCCCCCCCCCACAAATGTGTTATTGTGGCACAGAACAGGAGGGTTCCAGCTTTTGAATTGAGGCATTTTGTCAGCACAATGTTGAGAAAGCTTCCGTTACTGTAATGCTTCCTAACTTTTATCTTGACCGGGTTACTTACAGACTACCAAAGTGAAAAGAAAATGAAAATGCAAACTGCTGCATTGACTCAGTGCCGTGTGCAATCACTTCCTGTTCAATGAGTGAATGCTGTGATTTTGATCTCGTCAATAATGCTACAATTGGATCTCAAAATATTAATAACTAATTTATCATGTTTTGGTGGTGCTGAAAGTAGCGTGTAGGCATTGTTTTTCTTTGATAATTCCATGGGATTATTGATGCCCATCTGAGGCACCAATCAGAGATATAATGCTTTAATATTGCAAATGAAGGGCAGTAACTCTGACAATGTAATACGCTTGTCAGTGTTGCACTGGACAGTCTGGTTTATGTACTGAAGTCTTGTTATGAGTCTTGAAGCAACAATCTCCAAATTCAGAGACAGAGGTATTGCCTACACCACTAAGCTGAGCTGACACACTATGGCCACTGTGTAAGCTACGATACCAGGCACCACGGAGAAATGTTGGAATTCAGTTTAACAGCAAATTATTTCATCTGATGGTTGGTTTAACTGACGGTGGTCTACATTCTTCCCCATGTGTTGCTTGTTTATTCCACATGAAAATGGAATTCCAGTCTTTGATGTGTGGTATGAACAGAAATTCTATTTGTCACTCCAGACTGGTCTCGGCCAGATATATGGGCTTCAAGAAGCTGCTCGCACCTTGTTGTATCTTGGAGCATCTTAGTCAGGAGGAGGGGCTGTTGAGCCAGCACTGGTCACTTGGCTACTCTGTCATGTTTGATGAAGTGAAGAGCAAAGGGAGTCTGCCCCCGTGGAGATGATGCGAGTAGAATCATGTGACAGTGCTGCTGTACCACCTAACTAAGCCAGGGGCAGTAGGATGTGGGATTGGGTGACAAGTGGTCACTGGCGTCCGCTGAGTAAGTCACAAGGAATGGGCGTCAGGGCAGTCTGGTGATAAGAATGGTGTGGAGCTTGAGGCAAGGGGGGGGGGGGGGGGGGGGCACACTCCCTTAAAATGGCCTTGTCTAATTAACAGATCTTCAAATTGTAATCTCCCCCGCAACGGGAAGACCAGCGACTTTGTGTTCCATAACTTTCTGGGATGCAAAAGATAACTGTGTTACCAGGGGAACAGGATAATAAATGGTACTTAAGAAAACGATGGGATCAATAGGAAGAATGAGAATCAAATAAGGTAAAGAAAGTCCGATAAAGAGACAGAAAGCAATATTGAAACGAGAGAGAGAAAAACAAGCAAAAGATAGGAAAAGCAAGAAAAACATTTTAAAATTAAAAATCTAACGTTTTTTAAAATCTCATACAGTAATTTACTACTTGAGACTCACAGTTCACATTTTTCCCTATATGGGCTGAGAGATTAATCAGCATTGCACCACCAATTAGCATCTCATAAGAACATAAGAACATAAGAACTAGGAGCAGGAGTAGGCCATCTGGCCCCTCGAGCCTGCTCCGCCATTCAATCAGATCATGGCTGATCTTTTGTGGACTCAGCTCCACTTTCCGGCCCGAACACCATAACCCTTAATCCCTTTATTCTTCAAAAAACTATCTATCTTTACCTTAAAAACATGTAATGAAGGAGCCTCAACTGCTTCACTGGGCAAGGAATTCCATAGATTCACAACCCTTTGGGTGAAGAAGTTCCTCCTAAACTCAGTCCTAAATCTACTTCCCCTTATTTTGAGGCTATGTCCCCTAGTTCTGCTGTCACCCGCCAGTGGAAACAACCTGCCCGCATCTATCCTATCTACTCCCTTCATAATTTTAAATGTTTCTATAAGATCCCCCCTCATCCTTCTAAATTCCAACGAGTACAGTCCCAGTCTACTCAACCTCTCCTCATAATCCAACCCCTTCAGATCTGGGATTAACCTAGTGAATCTCCTCTGTACACCCTTTCTCAAGTAAGGAGACCAAAACTGAACACAATACTCCAGGTGTGGCCGCACTAACACCTTATACAATTGCAACATAACCTCCCTAGTCTTAAATTCCATCCCTCTAGCAATGAAGGACAAAATTCCATTTGCCTTCTTAATCACCTGTTGCACTTGTAAACCAACCTTCTGTGACTCATGCACTAGCACACCCAAGTCTCTCTGAACAGCGGCATGCTTTAATATTTTATCATTTAAATAATAATCCCGTTTGCTGTTATTCCTACCAAAATGGATAACCTCACATTTGTCAACATTGTATTCCATCTGCCAGACCCTAGCCCATTCACTTAGCCTATCCAAATCCCTCTGCAGACTTCCAGTATCCTCTGCACTTTTCGCTTTACCACTCATCTTAGTGTCATCTGCATGAAAAGGTTGCTTACACTGTTAATTATTTGCCCTAACTTTCTGCCAGAAGCTTAATGAGCAATGAATGTGCATATCCAGCAGGTTCATACAAATAACGTGGATGCCAGGGTGAGGTGCTATTTGTAGGAATCAAACAGCAAAACACTGAATCGAGCAGAAAGTTCTGGAGTTTCACAGATCCATGTCCATCTTTTCCTCCCCAACTGATTTTCCCTTTAATGTCACCGTGAGTTAACACGGTGTTATGTTTCCAGGTCGATTTTGCTCCGTTACTTTTAGGGTAGTAGGGTAAGACAGCACATACATGAATTGGTCAAATATATTACTCAAAGAGGGATTAATGTTTGAAATAATCTTCCCAGTTTTTATGATGTTGTTGAATGACAATTATACTAAATAGATGTAGTGACACCAACAAGCTACATTCATGAAAACTCAAAGCATCACCGTTGCTACTTTTTGAAGTATCACATGACTCCAAAGACGTGCAGGTTAGGTGGATTGGCCATGATAAATTGCCTTTGTGACCAAAAGGTTTTGGTGGGGTTATTGGGTTACGGGGATAGGGTGGAAGTGAGGGCTTAGGCGGGTCGGTGCAGACCCGATGGGCCGAATGGCCTCCTTCTGCACTGTATGTTCTATGACTCAAATCAATGACCTTCACGGAACCAAGCACTTTAGATGTAACAAAAAGAGGCAATTTGGGTCAGTAGAACTAATGACCAAGGACAATGCTTCGGTTTTTCACTAAAAACATGGAAGAAATCATGGAAAATAATCCCCAAACATCAATAAATCCCATAATCCCAAGTAATAAAAATGGAATTTAATTCATTTAGGCCATATAAGCCAGCGTCCCCCATTGTAAATGGACAGAATCATGAAATGCAATCTCCAAGAAATTACAATCCTCTCTAATAAAAATTGACTGACTTTTTCAGTCTCTATGAAATAGGAACCCTGTCAAAGGGATTTAGCTGGGAGATAATCTCTACTGAGCTGAAACTGATATATGTAGACTGTCGTTCTGTTAATGGCAAAGATTTCATTTTTTGCTTTCAAATTCTTCTCCAAAGCATAATATCTCATCGTCTACATACTCCCCATGCCTGTGTTATCTCCCTGCTGCTTTAAGGTAGATGGTGACAAATCTTATGAAGCAGCTGTAAATGATACTGCTAAGGGGCTTGTTGCAAAGCTAGTAATTACCTCATAATAACTATGCTTAATGTCAACCACACTGCTAAGTGATGGAGAAAATGACTGGTTGGTTTATTTTTACTTTAGTCAGTGCTGGCGTAGCCCTGTTACAAATTTAAACACACCAGCTTGGAACTCACGTCAGGGCAGTATCAAGGGAGTGCTGCACTGTCAGAGGTGCCTTTTTCCAGGTGACACGTTGCTTTGAGACCCAGGTAGACAAGAAAGATCCCATGGTTTATTTTGCAGAAGTGGTGTTCTGGCTAACGTTGCTCCCCCATTGAACACCATCAAGAAGCAACTTAGTTGAGCATTTATTAATTTGCAACTTTGGGGTCCTTGCTGTGAGCAAATCGACAGCCATATTTGTTAACATGAGAACCTTCAGAGAGAATAATTGATTGTGAAGAGTTTTTGCAAGGGGCGGCATGGTGGCGCAGTGGTTAGCACTGCTGCCTCACGGCGCCGAGGACATGGGTTCGATCCCGGCTCTGGGTCACTGTCCGTATGGAGTTTGCACATTCTCCCCGTGTCTGCGTGGGTTTCTCCTCCACAACTGAAGATGTGCAGGGTAGTGGATTGGCCACGCTAAATTGCCCCTCCATTGGAAAAAAATTGGGTACTCTTAAAAAAAATTTTAAGTGACTAGTTTGCAACATTCTGAGGACATGTTGCTGTGTCAATATTCATTTCTGGTTTCCATCCATTGCTGACTAATGTATTGGATTTACAGCAAAAAAGGGGTTTTTAGTAATTATATCAGAATTCAGAATAACACCACAGTAAGAATACAGCTGTTAACAAGCAAATTATTTAATATTACCTCAGGCAAGGCCATTTCAATGGAACTCCTGATTTTAGCAGAAGAATATGAGAAAATGGGAATGGGAGGCAAGTTGTGGCCAGTTTAGCTGCTACTGTTATTTAGGGTTATCTGTAACGTTTATATTAGAAACAAAATACTGCAGATACCGGAAATCTGAAATAAAAGCAAAAAAATGCTGCAATTACTCAGCAGGCCACACAGCTCCTGTGGAAAGGGGAACATTGATAAAAGACTGGATTTTCCATCTTAGTTTTTCCCGGGCGGCAGGATCATTTTCAGATCACAAGTCCGATTGTCTCAGCAGCAGGATTGTCAGTCCAATCATCCGGGAAGTAACATTGAGAGGTATAGCCAGATGTAGCATTAAACAGAGGTGCAAAGTGGCTGGAGAAAGTGGCAACAGCATCTTCCCCACGAGTAACTTAAGCCTCCAGGAGGCAATCAAGACTTCAATTACAAGTATCTGCCAGCAGATGACTGTTATGTTCTGTGGTGTGGCCATGGTAAAGATGCACACAGAACATTTAGTTCTGAAACGAGTAAGATTGTTTATTAACAAAATGAACATGTGGAAACATAACTAACAAACTATAATACAAACGATAATAAATACGTGAATTCTCCTGGAGCTACTTCGAATGTGACTGCCCTCCAGTACGACTTACTGCCAACTGCTAAATCTGTGGAGTCACATGGTGGATCACCGTTTCCACCTGCTGGTTGGAGGTCATACATCCAACTATATACATTGCTATGCATATGTACATCACCACAATGACCTCAGGTTTGCCTATTTCCATCTTTAAGGTGCAGAGTATCACGTTCTCCTGGAGCTGTGACTTCCCACACTGTGAGTCACTGGATCAAAGTCCTGGAACTCCCTCCCCAACACCACGATGGGTGGACCTGGACCACAGGGACTGCAGCTCAAGAAAGCAGCTCACCACCACCTTCTCAAGGGATGGGCAATAGATGCAGTCCCAGCCAGCGACATCCACATCCCATGAATGAATATTAAGAAAATAGCTGAAGAACTGCAGGCTATTTTCAGGATATACTGCAGGATATTCTTCCTTAAATGTGGAGAACAAAACTGTACATAATATTCCAGATATGGTTTTACCAAAGCCTTGTACAACTCTAGCAAGGCTTCTGTATTCCTGTACCCCAATCCCCTGTAATAAAGGCCATCATGCAATTTAATAAATAAAAGCAAATTACTGCGGATGCTGGAATCTGAATTGAAAGAGAAAATGCTGAAAAATCTCAGCAGGTCTGGCAGCATCTGTAGGGAGAAAAAAGAGCTAACGTTCCGAGTCCAGATGACCCTTTGTCAAAGCCAACATACAACTTGCCTTGCTAATTGCCTGCTGCACCAGCATGCTAACTTGCTGCATTCCTTTACAAGCACACTCACTTTGCACATCAATAGTTACAAGTTTCGGAACTCTTAAAAAAGATTCTACTTTTCTATTCTCATGATCAAAGTAAATAACCTTAAACTTCCCTACATTATCCCCCATCCATCTGCTATTTTGTTGCCTACTCACTTAACCTGCCTCTATCTCTTTGTAGCGTCTCTGCGTCCTCCCCACAGCTCGCATTCCCACTTCGTTTGGTATCATCAGCAAATTTAGATACATTACTCTCCATCTTGTTATCCAAGTCATCAATAGAGATTGTAAATTGCTGAGGCCCTAGCACTGATCCAGGTATATTACATTTACTGGCCCACCTTTATCCAAGTTAGTAAGACCATGTTAACTTGTTCAAATCATACCGAAGCTTTTCGAAGTACATTGTTCAGACTTCCTTCAAAATAGAATTCAGCATTTTCCCAACAACTGATGTCAGGCTAACTGGCCCGGAGTTCTCTGTTTACTCTTCCCCCTTTCCTTTAAAGGCACTGTAACATTTTCTATTTTCAATGGATTGTTCTTGAATCTAGGGAATTTTGGAACAGTATAGTTAACACATCAATGGAGCTGAATAGTACTGGTGGGGATGGGAAGGGGGGAGAGGGGTGTGGGGGAGGTGCGGATAGCCCCATTGCCTGGAAACAGCATCAGCTTGAAGCTGACCAACTCCCGCCAGATAGAACACTGAGAGGCTGATTAACGAGGGCCCAGGGATCTGCCACCCTATGGAGCTGCTGGTCAACCGGCTCCATCAGCCCTGACAGTGCCACAGAGACCTCAGTGACCGGAACTGCAGCTGAAGGGAGGACCCCAGGGGCCAAAGAGAGGGTGCAGATGGGGAGGGCGTTTCAGTCTAAGAAGCACTGCCCCACAATCAGTAAAGGCGAGCCCATGAAGAGCGACCAACCCCCCACCCCCATCTTCCCCCCACCGCCCCCCACCCCCATCTTCCCCCCACCGCCCCCCACCCCCATCTCCCTCCCACTGCCCCCCACCCCCATCTTCCCCCCACCCTTCTGAGGGCTTTGTGCCCTGCTGCCTATGCCAGAGATTTGACAGTACGGTAGGTATATTATCAGGGCCGAATGACTTAACAAGAAGCCTAATTTACCCTTAAATGGGGTGGGATTCTCCGCGTTTGGCACGATGGCCTGACGCCGCCGACAAAAACGATGAACCACTCTGGTGTCGTGCCAGCCGGAACGTGGGAAAACCTCCGATCCGGAAGGGGCTGGCAGCAGCATCACGCCATTTGCAACAGCGTCGCCCATCACGGACACGCACGGCATCACAGCACAGAAGGCCGGAGACCCGGCAAAATGGCCGCCTGCCGCGCAGCCCCGAGGTTCCAGGAGCGGGACATCGAGGAGCTCCTGGACGCAGCGGAGCAGAGGAGGGAGGCCCTGTACCCCGGCACGGCCGCAGGGTGGCACCACGTCTCAGCCAGTGCCTGTGGAGGGAGGTGGCAGAGGCCGTCAGCGCCGTGGATGGAATAGACAGGACAGGCGCCCAGTGCCACAAGAAGGTTAATGACCTTGTCAGGGCAGCCAGGGTGAGTACCCCCGGCCACCCCCCAGGATGTGCGGGACAGGCCTAGCTGAAACCGACATGGCGACACCCACCCACGCAGGCTGTAGTGGCAGGATAGGTTCTGCCAACATTCATACACCCGCTGGTCCGCGTGTATATGTCTGCCGAACACTGTTGCCCTTTATCCCTACCACCCCCCCCCCCCCCCCCCCCCCACCCCTGCAGGAGAAGCGCGCTCACAACAACCGGGAGCGTGAGAGGACCGGGGGGAGGTCCAACTGAAGTGCGCCCACTCACCATTCATGAAGAGGGGCCCCTGGACCTTGCAGACAGACCCGATGACTGGGAGGTTGTGGATGCAGAGGTTGAGGACAGCACTAAGTGAGAGCCCCCGCTGCCTGCCCCCTCTCCCCATCTCCTCTTCCCCATACCCCCATCCCCCCTTTGCCCCTTCCCCCATCCCCCCTTTGCCCCTTCCCCATCCCCTTCCCCATCCCCCCTTCCCCCATCCCCCCTTTGCCCCTTCCCCACCCCCCTTCCCCATCCCCCATCCCCCATTCCCCATCCCCCCTTTGCCCCTTCCCCCATCCCCCTTCCCCACCCCCCCTTCCTCATCCCCCATCCCCCATTCCCATCCCCCCTTTGCCCCTTCCCCCATCCCCCTTCCCCATCCCCCCTTCCCCATCCCCCATCCCCCATTCCCCATACCCCCTGTGCCCCTTCCCCCATCCCCCCTTCCCCATCCCCCATCCCCCATCCCCCCTTCCCCCATACCCCCATCCCCCCTTTGCCCCTTCCCCCATCCCCCCTTTGCCCCTTCCCCATCCCCCTTCCCCATCCCCCATCCCCCCTTCCCCCATCCCCCCTTTGCCCCTTCCCCACCCCCCCTTCCCCATCCCCCATCCCCATTCCCCATCCCCCCTTTGCCCCTTCCCCCATCCCCCTTCCCCCATCCCCCCTTCCCCATCCCCCATCCCCCATTCCCCATACCCCCTTTGCCCCTTCCCCCATCCCCCCTTCCCCATCCCCCATCCCCCATCCCCCCTTCCCCCATCCCCCCTTCCCCCCTTTGCCCCTTTCCCCCATCCCCCCTTCCCCATCCCCCATCCCCCTTCCCCCATCCCCCCATCTCCCCATCCCCCCTTCCCCCATCCCTCCATCCTCCCTTCCTCATTTCCCCATCCCACCTAACCCTAATTTGGGCAGCTCGGTAGCATAGTGGTTAGCACAACTGCTTCACAGCTCCAGAGTCCCAGGTTCGCTTCCTGGATTGGGTCACTGTGCGGAGTCTGCACGTTCTCCCAATGTCTGCGTGGGTTTCCTCCGGGTGCTCCGGTTTCCTCCCACAGTCCAAAGATGTGCAGGTTAGGTGGATTGGCCGTGATAAACTGTCCTTAGTGTCCACAATTGCCCTTAGTGTTGGGTGGGGTTACTGGGTTATGGGGATAGGGTGGAGGTGTTGACCTTGGGTAGGGTGCTCTTTCCAAGAGCCAGTGCAGACTCGATGGGCCGAATGGTCTCCTTCTGCACTGTAAAGTCTATGAAATTGAGTCCCCCGTCCCCCTTCCCCCCTTCCCCCCTTCCCCAATCCCTGTCTGTGTGTCTAACCATGCTGCTGTAGTGAGTATTGCAGAACCAAACGTCGACCCACCCGTCCCTGTGGCTGCCGACCCCCCCGGGACGGGCCAGGGCGCCCACGAGACAGGGATAGGCCAGACCCAGCCAGTCAGGCACACGACACCCCCACCCAGTGCCAGGGCGCCGCGAGCCAGGGGTTGATCTGGAGTGTCAAGCGTATGCCACCCCCATCTAGTGCCAGTGCGGCGACGCTGTCAGGACACACCCAGCGGTGAGGAGGGCAGCCACAGCAACAGGCCCCCGGCCCGGTCGACCCGGGACACTGACACACCCACCCAGGACACCCACACACAGGGTACGGACGGACAGGAAACACTACTGCAAGGGACCTCGAGTCAACATTATGCCATTGCTATCTCCTACACCCTCCACCATCGTAGTGACACTCACCTCGGTTGGGCACTTTAGCGATGAGGCCTCTGGTACTAACTGGTGCACAACACAGCCGTCCCGGTACAGCAGGTGGAGGCAGGAGCAGCCAAGGGGCCGGGCGGCGGAGGGCAGCCCGGTGCGAGCAACCATCTGCCGCCCAGACGGGTCCCGGGTTCCTGGGGTTCCCACACCCACCCATAGACCCGATGCTGTCACGGACTCAGGGACGATCGAAGGGGGTGACGGCGGCTTGTGGCAGCTGCAGACACAGGTGGGGGAGTCCACCCGCGTCCAGGAGCTGGGAGTGGTGCTGGTCATGCGGCCACCCAGGCTGACACCGCACGGGTGGCGTCCGCGGTGGAGGCAATGGGTGTGACGGTGTCAGACATGGGGAGCAGTATGCAAGGCCTGGGGCGTTCCGTGCAGGTGGCATCTGTGGCCCAGGACATGGCTGCCCTCTCACAGGAAGCCATGAGCTAGAGCCAGCAGCAGATGGCAGAGGCGCTCAACGCCGTGGCCCAGTCTCTGCAGGCCATGGCCCAGTCCCAGCAGGCCATGGCCCAGTCCCAGCAGGCCATGGCCCAGTGTCTGCAGGCAATGGCCCAGTCCCAGCAGGCCGTGGCCCAGTCCCAGCAGGCCCAGCCCAGTCTCAGCAGGTAATGGCCCAGTCTCAGCAGGCAATGGCCCAGTCCCAGCAGGCCAGGGCGCAGTCCCAGGAGGCTATGGCCCAGTCCCAGCAGGCAATGGCCCAGTCTCAGCAGGCTATGGCCCAGTCTCAGCAGGCTATGGCCCAGTCCCAGCAGGCAATGGCCCAGTCTCAGCAGGCAATGGCCCAGTCTCAGCAGGCCATGGCCCAGTCTCTGCAGGCAGTGGCCCAGTCTTTGCAGGCAATGGCCCAGTCTCAGCAGGCCATGGCCCAGTCCCAGCAGGCCAGGGCGCAGTTCCAGCAGGCAATGACCCAGTCTCAGCAGGCAATGGCCCAGTCTCAGCAGGCAGTGGCCCAGTCCCAGCAGGCCATGGCCCAGTCTCTGCAGGCCATGGCCCAGTCCCAGCAGGCCAGGGCGCAGTCCCAGCAGGCCATGGCCCAGTCTCTGCAGGCAATGGCCCAGTCCCAGGAGGCTATGGCCCAGTCCCAGCAGGCAATGGCCCAGTCTCAGCAGGCTATGGCCCAGTCTCAGCAGGCTATGGCCCAGTCCCAGCAGGCAATGGCCCAGTCTCAGCAGGCAATGGCCCAGTCTCAGCAGGCCATGGCCCAGTCTCTGCAGGCAGTGGCCCAGTCTTTGCAGGCAATGGCCCAGTCTCAGCAGGCCATGGCCCAGTCCCAGCAGGCCAGGGCGCAGTTCCAGCAGGCAATGACCCAGTCTCAGCAGGCAATGGCCCAGTCTCAGCAGGCAGTGGCCCAGTCCCAGCAGGCCATGGCCCAGTCTCTGCAGGCCATGGCCCAGTCCCAGCAGGCCAGGGCGCAGTCCCAGCAGGCCATGGCCCAGTCTCTGCAGGCAATGGCCCAGTCCCAGCAGGCCGTGGCCCAGTCCCAGCAGGCCATGGCCCAGTCCCAGCAGGCTATGGCCCAGTCTCAGCAGGCAATGGCCCAGTCTCAGCAGGCAGTGGCCCAGTCCCAGCAGGCAATGACCCAGTCTCTGCAGGCTAAGGCTCAGCTTCAGCAGGCCATGGCCCAGTCTCAGCAGGCCATGGCCCAGTCCCAGCAGGCTAAGACCCAGTCTCAGCAGGCCATGGCCCAGTCCCAGCAGGCCATGGCCCAGTCCCAGCAGGCCATGGCCCAACCTCAGCAGGCCATGGCCCAGTCTCTGCAGGCTGAGGCCCAGTCTCTGCAGGTCATGGCCCAGTCTCTGCAGGTCATGGCCCAGTCTCTGCAGGTCATGGCCCAGTCTCTGCAGGCTAAGGCCCAGTCTCTGCAGGCAATGGCCCAGTCCCAGCAGGCCATGGCTCAGTCTCTGAAGGCCATCGCTGAGGGCATCGGCGCCATTGCCCATGTGCTGGCCGGCGTCGCCCAGACACAGACAGAGATGACCAACTCCCTGAGCTCCATGGCTGCAAACTTGCAGACCCTTGTTGATACCAGGGCGGGCCTCCAGGACTGGCAGCGCCAGGTGCCGGGGGTGCGTCGGATGCTGGATCCGTTCGCACCCTGACCCATGTAGAGGCCCCGGGGGCCATCGTGCACCCCGAGGGAGGAGGAGATGCTGGGGCCCGTCCTGGGTCCCCCTGTAGGGGAGGTCCCGGAACACCGCAACACCTTGGACTCCCCCCCCTTCCATCCCAGGTGCATCTGGTGGGCAACGGGCAGGACAGGCTGGCAGCTCGCCATCCCAGTCACCCGAGCCGCAGCCTGGCCCATCTAGGCCGGGCCGCCCCAGGAAACGGCTGTCAAAGCGGACCCTAGTCACAGAGCAGGAATCACAGGAGTTCCACCTCCAGTTCTGCTGTACCATCTGGGGAACCAGCTAGACGTAGTCATAGGGTCCGTAAGGCCAACATATTTGACACTGAGTAAGTTGGCACGGGTGCAGGGCACAGATTAGCTATAGGGGCTCGGGCACGTGTATGAACTGTTTGTCATTAAAATCACTTTCACACCTACAGACGCTGCCTCTGTGCTCTGTCCGATGAGTGCGGGGGTGGGGTGTGAGGTGAGCACCAGTGTGTGTGTGTGAGGGGTGATAGGACGTCGGCTTCAGATGAGTGTGACCCCCCCCCCGGGTCGCCCTTGCCATCCCCCCAGGCAGATGACGGGACCGTGCTCTGCAGTTGCAGTGAGGGCGGTTGGTGGTGGGTGGGTAGGGTGAGGGTGGTAGGTTGGTGCCATACTGTGCTGTCTGTGCCCATACCCGGCGATTCCCACCCCCCCCCCCAGTCTGTGAACAGGGCGGCTATCAACCCGTCCCGTGCCCGCTGGGCCAGCCGTTAACGGTGGGCAGCCTCACGTTCATGTCCAGCCTGTCTGTCCTGTACATTGCCGCCATCCTCCTTGTGGTGATATGCATCACTGTAAATACACAAGGGGTTAATATAGATACACTAGGACTGAATAAACACGAGAGGGAGCCCCAGAGACATCAAGACACACAGACATTCAACCAATAGGTCAGTAAGATAGGACACGACCAATGGGCAGTCGAGACACACCCAGAGATTACACTACCCCAAGTGAGGCATGGATGGGTCTTTCTTGCTTCGTTTTTCTTTCTCAATGGAATGCATTTTTGTTGAACATTTTAACTTGCTTCCTTAAACATTTCCCAATTAACCTTAGATGATTGATTCCTCATACCTATATAATTGGCTTTGTTCAAATTTAAGATTCTTGTTTACAGTTGGGATTGTCACTTTCAAACTTATCATGGAATTCAATGCTATTATGGTCACTATTTCCCAGTGGACGTTTTACTACAGCCCTGCTTCACTGTTAGGACCACAGCAGATGTTATTTGCTGTGCAAGCAATATCCCAAAGGCTAATTTCTCTTACTGGTCATAACATCTTTTTTGTATCCTGAAAATAAGGGAAAAAGTACTGATCCCAGAAGCATAGAATTCCAGTGACATTTTTGGGATCTTAAAAACTAAAAGATTCATTAACAAGAAGAAAAGAAACTTAAGTGCCCACAATTGCCATTATACAGTTAAACAGTCTTACAAAACCTCTCCCCGAAATAAATGACTGGGTCAGGACATACAAGTGAATGCTTTCTCAGAAACTCAGCCTTATAGACTTTCAACTCTAAAAATACAGTAACATTCTCCAAGGCAAATTACTGAGACCTTAGTAAAGGTAAAACGCACAACCTTGTGTTGCTGCCACTCTTGTGGAAATCCAAAAGGATTCTGAAACAAGACTGTTTTCTGAAACAAAGACTTTCACTAAAATGACATAGAAATTGGGGCTGGTTTAGCTCGCTGGGCTAAATCGCTGGCTTTTAAAGCAGACCAAGCAGGCCAGCAGCACGGTTCGATTCCCATACCATCCTCCCCGGACAGGCGCCGGAATGTGGCGACTAGGGGCTTTTCACAGTAACTTCATTGAAGCCTACTCGTGACAATAAGCGATTTTCATTTTTCATTTCAAATTTGCATTAGATTCTGTGCTGATTTTTGCCAATTGCAATTTGCCCCCAAGTTCCCGGCCAAGTCCAATGGCGTAGACCACAAGGGAAAAACTGGCAGAAAACAAGGGAATGTTCAGTTGCATCATCTTTCATTCTGATTCCTATATTCGAAAAGGCTGGGCAGGGACTTCATTTTATTGATCATGTCCGAATAAAGGTGTCACTCCAACATCCGGATACAGATTTCTCTCTCCCCCAGATGCTGCATGAGCTGCTGAATATTTCCTGCATTCTATCTTTTTAATGCTGGTTAAAAATCAGTTCATGCTGGCTGTTTGTTGATGAGTCGACTGAGTTTGAGAAACTCAAATCTGAGTTTTTCTGGAAGTCAGATTTGAACAGTAGCTACAATTAAATGGCCAGGTTTTTGCACCACTCTCTCACTGTATCGCTGAACCGAAGCTGTAGGTATTTCTCTTGAGATAGGTTGATGAAATCTTTCCTACCTGGTGCATCTGCCTCTATTTCAGAAAATCACATGAGAACTCGAACGTTATGCTGGTGGAATAACTGTCATTCTCTCGAAATGACACATCTGCATGAATACAATTCAATGGGAAATTCTGCAGATGTGACAATCTTTGTTTTTGGATCAATGTTTCAGTAAGTTGATGGAGCAGGGGAGGGGGATTTCAAGGGTGGACATTGCAGTTTCCATTCAACTGGCAACATCTGTGGTGAATGTAACTTGGTAATTCACACTATATCTTGTAAGCGCAGTAGCGTTATCCGACCACTAGGGGGAGTAGCTCTGGGAATGCTCAGGAGCTTGTACAGGGCTCCACCCTTGGCTCCGCCCACGACTCCTCCCCCTAGTGCTGCCGTATAAATACCCTTGTCCAGAGTCAGCCTGCAGTTCACTGAGAGTTCATCAATGGGTAACAGGCTGGCTCTGTAGTAAGTAGATTAAAGCCTATATTCATATCGGAAACACGTGTCTGGTGAATTGATGGTTCCATCAACATCATTTACAGAAAAGGGAATAAAGATGGATACAATCAGGAATGCATTCAGATTTATAGATGTGCCTCCTCTGTTAGCACAAGAAAGCTTTGGAGCGGAGAACGGTACTTGCTCCTCATACTGTGCTGATCTCTGGGTGACTTTGGGCCATCCTGCATTGAAACTTTAGACATTATTATTTGCCAGAATATTCCTGATAAAAAGGCACAAAACTCTCCCGTGCTGGGTCGCCTTTCCATGAAGATGTGGCTATGTGGATGAACAGCAGCAACCTTCGATGGGCATGGCTACACTCGACAGTTCCTGGAAATTATGAGCTGCTGGGAAATCATTTATCGTGAAAAGCTGTGAACGCACATTTTTCTTTTCCATGTGGCACGTAGCAATACAAACAAGAGCAACTGAAACAGCTGATCCATCATACGTGATAACTGGTTTGAATAGCTTCAAATGGTAAGAGATCCCTGTGAGACATGCAGATCAGTTAGCACAGTCACCAGGCTCGGAGGGACTTGTTCCTGTCTCTGTTTGCTTTTGCTAACTGGGGGACATCCACGGGTGAACTTTAAATAGCAACCGCCAGTGTAAACATCTGAATCAGCACGAGGAATAAAAAACAGAAAGAGGCCAATCACTTCACTGTTTTTGACATATAAACAACACCAGGGAAAGCAATTAGGAGCAAAATTCGAGCAATTTCAAAAGGAAAACACTGAGAAAAAAATTCCAATCGAGATACAAAGAAAATTTAAAAATATTAAACCCTTTCCTTGGCCAAGGGACATTTTCTCGGTTATTAAAATTCTCCCTCTGTGTACCCGAACAGGCGCAGGAATGTGGCGACTGGGGGATTTTCACAGTAACTTGTTAGTGTGTGTGTAACAGTAGCTGTGTTAATGTAAGCCTACTTGTGACAATAATAAAGATTATTATTATTAATGCTAAGACATTGCTTTTGAAATGAAGGAGGACCAAATAATGAAAATCCAGACAATCTGGACTAAATAAACAGAAGATGGTGAAAATCTGTAGGTGGCTGAAAGTGAAAAGACGATTGTTTTTTCGGGCATTACTGATTTTAGTTTGAAAAATATGGGGCTGAAAATTACTGTCAGCAGCAGACATTGTTTGGTATTATAGGTTATTTGGCCTGGGAGAAAATGGGTGAATTATATTAAGTTGCATTCTGCACACAAGAGGTTAAATATGTGAAGCACACTTTGGATAATCACACTTTTGATTAGATAATAATAATCTTTATTAGTGCCACAAGTAGGCTTACATTAACACTGCAATGAAGTTACTGTGAAAAGCCGCCAGTCGCCACATTCGGGTACACTGAGGAAGAATTCAGAATGTCCAAATTACCTAACAGCACGTCTTTCGGGACTTGAGAGGTTAAAATCTTGGAATCACAGGATCCATACAGTGCAGAAGGAGGCCATTCAGCCCATCGAGTCTGCATTAACCCTCTGATAGCGCACCCTACCCAGGCCCACTCCCCTGCAACCCCATGACCCCACCTAACCTTTGGACACGAAGGAGGAATTTATCACGGCCAATCCACCTAACCTGCACATCTTTGGACTGTGGGAGGAAACCGGAGCACCCGGAGGAAACCCACGCAGACACGGGGAGGACGTGCAGACTCCGCACAGACAGTGACCCAAGGCCGGAATTGAACCCGGGTCTCTGGCGCAGTGAGATAGCGGCTTTAATTGTATCATTTTAGTCTTTTTACCCGAGGAAGGTCTTCTACACTTGTGCCACCCTGGACAAAAGTCCAGGTAAAATTCTTCCAAGGTAGTGTTGTGAAAATAATTCATCAGCTTGAAATATTAGGTTTGTTAATAAATTCTAGTGTGGGAATTAGGTTGAATGGCCTTGAATTTAACCCTGCATATTTCCCTCCCTTCTGTACCCCCACAATGGGAAAGGGTCTTGGGATGGGTTAAAATATCAGAATAGGTAATATAACCCCACCCCCACCCCAAGCTCATTCCCACATTTCAAAGTGCAGAAACTCTTGCTCAGGTAAAAAGGTTAAAAGAAAATAATTAAAGTAAGTCTTTGATTTTATACTCTAACCCTTTTGTAGTGTGAGGTATTGTTATTGCAATTTCTGTTAATATTGATGCTGTGGAAGCATCTCAGACAGCAGAATTACACTGCTCTACATGGAAACAGAAAACCTCCTCAAAGATTCGATTTATAATTGTCTATCTCACGTGCAAAATATTTAATTAATATTTAGGATGGAGTACATGAGTCATTGATGATTGGCTGAAAGACCTAAAAGGGGAGGGATGTGGCGATTGTCCCTTTAAGGGTAACACAGCAGAGGAAGGGTCACATGGTCTGGGCGACCAATCGGAACTCAGAGTGTGGAATCACCCCATGATGGGGCAGGGGCTGGTTTAGCTCACTGGGCTAAATCGCTGGCTTTTAAAGCAGACCAAGCAGGCCAGTAACACGGTTCGATTCCCGTACCAGCCTCCCCGGACAGGCGCCGGAATGTGGCAACTAGGGGCTTTTCACAGTAACTTCATTGAAGCCTACTCGTGACAATAAGCGATTTTCATTTTCATGAGAAAGGTTTCTATGGCAAAGTGACATTTTGGGAGCTGGCCACAGCCATGAGGCTGTCGTACATTTAATGAAGTCTGTGCCAGTGCATCTTTACACCTTTGTGGAATTCTAAACCCTCCCAATCCTCAGGCTTATTACTCTTATTGACAATAATATACGCCACTTCCTTCAATTAAACATTGGGCGAGATTGTCCACAAATGCGGAGAATCATAAAGCCTGCCGTGGGACAGGCCGTGGCCCACGGCAACCTTCACGCCCACTTCCGGGGCCGGCTTGATCTTGCGGGGCGGCGGAGGGAAAAGAGTGCGTCCGTTACGGACGCACGGTCTGCGATCGGTGGGCACCGATCGCGGGCCTATGCCCCCCTTGGCACGGCCATGGTACTGCCGTGCCAATCGGGCCCCCAGATGCCCCAAATGGGCATCTGGCACCCGTTTCACGACGGCAGAGAGCAGGTGTGTTTGCTGCTGTGTTGAAACGGGCGTGAAGGCCTGGCCACTCGGCCCATCGGCCTCGGAGAATCGACGCTCGCCTTAAAAAACGGCGAGCGGGGATTCGTGGCGTGGGTCGGGCGTGGGGGGGTGAGAATAGCGGGAAGGCGTGAAAAATGTCGGGAGGCCCTCCCACTATTCTCCCACCTGGTGTGGGGGGCGGAGAATCGCGCCCATCTTCTCTCGTTAGCCAGATTTGGACCACTTTCCCCACAAGGTTTCTATTCCTGAAGGGAATGTATATCCAATGTGAATTATTTAAACACCTGCCATTGCTTATCATGTATTACATCAGTGATGAGTGAGAAATCATCACAATTTCTCGAATCATCACGATTTGTGGCACGGTAGTACAATGGTTAGCACTGTTGCTTCACTGCGAGAGGGACCTGGTTCAATTCCCGGCTTGGGTCACTGTCTGTCTGTGTGGAGTCTGCACGTTCTCCCAGTGTCTGCGTGGGTTTCCTCCGGGTGCTCCGGTTTCCTCCCACAAGCCCCGAATGACGTGCTGTCAGGTGAATTGGACATTCTGAATTCTCCCTCTGTGACCCAAACAGGTGCCGGAATGTAGCGACTAGGGGCTTTTCACAGTAACGTCATTGCAGTGTTAATGTCAGCCTACATGCGACACTAATAAAGATTATTATTAAAATCAAATGAACTTGAGACAAGCCTCATTGGGTAAAAGATTTTAGTCTTTAAGCATGAATCATGTTTCTTTTAATTTACACTTATACTGATAATTAGATTTTTCTCATAAATGTGCAATATAATGATCACCACATCCCCCACTGGGGCATGCTCAGTGGGGAAGATCAAACATTAAGCAGTCTCAGCCATGTCGTGCAGATTCTCTCATGGCCCTAGAGCCCACCAAAACTGAAGCGACTCATTCAAAGGTCAATTCTATCTTTGGTCCAATGTTTCAACCTGTAACAATGGATTGGTTTAGTGATGCCATACAATAACACTAACATTCCAACAAACACCTCCCGTAACCCTGACAGGAGACTGGAAATAGTGACCAGAAAATGACAGGCAGCTGGTTACACCAGCTCTCTAATGTTGCCATTCCTTCTTCATCTCGGGCTCCTTCCTCTTGTTGACCGGTTGGTTGCAGTATTGCAGCAGTTGCTCCTGCTCTAAGTTGTCCTCACTGTCCTTCATTCCTTGATGTTTCCTGCCCAGGAAAGGGACGGCCTTCCTCAGCTACTTTTCCATCGAGCAGTGTCCTGTCTGTATTGTGGTGCCTCACCAGGTGGCCAAAGTAACCCAACATTCAGTATTAGGTGACATCTATCTTGGACCTTCTGGATTTCATTTTTTAAGAACAGGATGTGG
Organism: Scyliorhinus canicula; assembly: GCF_902713615.1. NCBI lineage: Eukaryota > Metazoa > Chordata > Chondrichthyes > Carcharhiniformes > Scyliorhinidae > Scyliorhinus > Scyliorhinus canicula. The sequence goes on along the minus strand of NC_052160.1, from coordinate 2,851,326 downwards.
TGAATATGATTCACACTATATATAGTTGCCAATATCACTCCATGTATATATGTTCGTTATCTACCCGTTGTAAGATCATTGCTGTATATAGTTGCCGATATAACTTCATGTATATATGTTCACTATCCACCATTGTAAGTGCAGTTGCACTATCCGACCACCAGGGGGAGTCGCTCTGGGAGTACGCGAGAGTTTGTACTGGGCTCCTCCCTTGGCTCCGCCCAGGACTCCTCCCCCTGGGACCGATGTATAAAGATCAGTGCCTTCGAGCCAGCCTGTCAGTTCATCTGAAGTTCAACGACGAATAGGCTGGCTCTGTTGTAAGTGTATTAAAGCCTCTGTTCAGATCCAACTACACGTGTTCACTGAATTGATGGTTCCATCAATTTAATACACTTAAGAAGCTGCCGAAGTAAAGCATGGAATCCGCTCTAAAACCAGGACGTCTAGAACTCGATCCGTAGGATGCAGAGGCGAAAGAAACCTTCTGCCACTGGCTGAAATGTTTTAAGGCCTACCTGGCCGAGATCAGCACCGCTGAAACTACGGAGGAACAAAAGCTCAGCCTACTGCACGCGAGGGTAAGCCACAGAATTTCTACACAACTAAATCCAGCCAGTTCCTACACCGCAGTGCTGGCGATTTTGGACAAAATGTATATTAGGCCCATGAACGAGGTCTTTGCCCACCAATGAGTTTAGCTCACTCGGCTAAATCGCTGGCTTTGAAAGCAGACCAAGCAGGCCAGCAGCATGGTTCAATTCCTGTACCAGCCTCCCCGAACAGGTGCCGGAATGTGGCGACTAGGGGCTTTTCACAGTAACTTCATTGAAGCCTACTCGTGACAATAAGCCATTTTCATATCATGTGTTCAGCTACGGCCTACTGAAACTTTAGCTGAATTTGCACGCGAGTTGAACAATCTCTCAAATGACTGCAATTACCAGGCCGTAACCGCGGCCGAACATAGGGAGCGGGATGTTTTTATAGCGGGCCTTCGATCTAGCTATGTACGCCAGAGACTATTAGAAAATGGGGCCCATTGCTTAGAGACTACCGTAGAGGCTGCTATCACGATAGAAGTTTCCTTCCGCAGCCTCAACTCGTTTCCCGCGGACCCCGCTAACCCCGCATGGGCCCCCGACCTGAGGACCCCCCAAGCCTGTGCCGCAAGGCCCCCCAAGTATCACGCTGCCACAGCCAGTCCTACTGTCCCAGTCAACTACTCAAACTATCCAGCTGCTCCAGCTAATTACTCAGCTTCCCCAGCCAGCTACTCAGCTCCCCAAACCAGTTATTCAACTGCTCTAGCCTGCCACTACTCAGCTCCCCAAACCAGTTATTCAACTGCTCCAGCCTGCCACTACTCAGCTCGCCAAACCAGTTATTCAGCAGCCCCAGCCTGCCACTACTCAGCTCCCCAAACCAGTTATTCAACTGCTCCAGCCGGCCACTTCTGTGGACAAAGCCAGCACCCGCGGCAGCACTGCTCAGCCCGATCCGCGACCTGCAGCAGCTGCGGGAAGAAAGGCCACTATGCTAAAGTGTGCCTCGGCAGAAGGGCCCCAGCCCTCAACACCCCAACAGTCCAAAAACATCTCCCCCAGCACCAGCAGGCCCGCAGGGCCCGAAACGCTGCGGCCTACGCTCAGGCTCCGCCCCCTCCCGCCACGTGCGATCCATGGGGGCCGCCATCTTGGCAAACCTCCACCATGCGGCCGGCCACGTGCGATTCATGGGGGCCGCCATCTTGGACACCATCTTCATCACCACCCTCCTCGTGCGATCCACGGGCCCTAGCTGCATCCCCAGACTCAAACAGCTCATCGGAGGAGTACGACCTCCCCGGGCAGTCACCACATGGCCCGCAACTCAGCGCAGTGTTCCTGCATCAAGCTCGCCAGAACGCAGCGGCATCTACTCAACAGGACGCCCGATCAGAAGAATTCGACTCCCCCGGGCACCCACCACGCGGCCCGCAACTCAACGCGGTCACCCTCGACCAATCTCGCCCCAAGCATCTGAGAAATTCGATGACGGAGGTCCAGATCAACGGGTACAACACGTCGTGCCTCTTCGAGTCCGGGTGCACAGAGAGCTTCATACACCCAGAGCTGGTAAGACGCTGTTCCCTCCCTATTATCCCGTCAACCAAACTATCGCCCTCGCTTCGGGCTCCCATTCCATCCAAATCCAAGGCCGCACTACAGCAACGCTAACGATTCGAGGCGCTAGCTATTCCAAATTTAAACTGTATGTCTTGCCCGACCTCTGCGCGCCACTCCTCTTAGGCTTGGATTTCCAATGTAACCTCAAGAGTCTCACCCTCAGCTTCGGCGGGCCCCTGCCCCCACTCACTATCTGCAGCCTCGCCACGCTGCGCATCGCCCCCCCTCCCCTTCCTCTCTTTGCCAACCTCACCCCGGATTGCAAACCGGTAGCCACCCGCAGCAGGCGGTACAGCCTGCAGGATAGGGTATTTATCAGAACGGAGGTCCGAAGGCTGCTCAGTGAGGGGATTATAGAGGCCAGTAATAGTCCCTGGAGAGCTCAGGTGGTGGTCGTCAAGACCGGGGAAACATTCCGCATGGTCGTCGATTATAGCCAGACCATAAATCGCTTTACGCTCCTCGACGCGTACCCCCTCCCCAGGATTGCAGACATGGTGAATCAGATCGCCCAATATCGGGTATTTTCCACGGTGGATCTGAAGTCTGCATACCACCAGCTCCCAATCCGCCCAGAGGACCGCCACTACACGGCATTCGAGGCCGATGGCCGCCTCTTCCATTTCCTCCGGGTTCCCTTCGGCATCATTAACGGGGTTTCGGTGTTCCAACGAGCAATGGACCGAATGGTGGATCGGTACGGGCTGCGAGCCACGTTTCCGTATCTGGACAATGTTACCATCTGCGGCTATGACCAGCAGGACCACGACGCCAACCTCCACCGTTTTCTCCAGACTGCCCAAAAATTAAACCTTACATATAACAAGGAGAAATGCGTGTTCCGCACAAACAGACTAGCCATCCTCGCCTACGTCGTGGAACCGAACCAGACCCGGACCGCATGCGCCCCCTCTTAGAACTCCCCCTCCCCCATTGCCCCAAGGCCCTCAAACGGTGCTTGGGGCTCTTTTCGTACGACGCCCAGTGGGTCCCCCAACATTCCTCCGAATGGCCACATTTCAAAGGCACTTGAGAGTTACAAGTTATTCAGGAAGGACCTAAAGGGAGAGTTAAGAAGAGCGAGGAGAGGACACGAAAAGTCATTGGTGGATAGGATCAAGGAAAACCCTAAGGCTTTCTATAGGTATATCAGGAACAAAAGAATGACTAGAGTAAGATTAGGGCCAATCAAGGATAGTAGTGGAAAGTTGTGTGTGCAATCAGAGGAGATAGGGGAAGCGTTAAATGGATATTTTTCGTCAGTGTTTACACTGGAGAAAGACAATGTTGTCGAGGAGAATACTCAGGTCCAGTCAACCAGGCTAGATGGAATTGAGGTTCACAAGGAGGAGGTGTTAGCAATTTTGGAAAGTGTAAAAATAGATAAGTCCCCTGGGCCAGATGGGATTTAGCCTAGGATTCTCTGTGAAGCCAGGGAGGAGATTGCAGAGCCTTTGTCCTTGATCTTTATGTCATCTTTGTCGACAGGAATAGTGCCGGAAGACTGGAGGATAGCAAATGTTGTCCCCTTGTTCAAGAAGGGGAGTAGAGACAACCCTGGTAACTATAGACCTGTGAACCTTACTTCGGTTGTGGGTAAAATGTTGGAAAAGGTTATAAGAGATAGGGTGTATAATCATCTTGAAAAGAACAAGTTGATTAGCGATAGTCAACACGGTTTTGTGAAGGGTAGGTCATGCCTCACAAACCTTATTGAGTTTTTTGAGAAGGTGACCAACAGGTGGATGAGGGTAAAGCTTACATTAACACTGCAGCGAAGTTACTGTGAAAAGCCCCTAGTCGCCACATTCCAGCGCCTGTTCGGGTACACTGAGGGAGAATTCAGAATGTCCAATTCACCTAACCTGCACATCTTTGGACTGTGGGAGGAAACCGGAGCACCCGGAGGAAACCCACGCACACACGGGGAGAATGTGCAGATTCTGCACAGACAGTGACCCAAGCTGGGAATCGAACCCGGTCCCTGGCACTGTGAAGCAACAGTGCTAACCACTGTGCTACTAAACCCCCATGAGTAAAGCCACTGACCCCCAACAGCTTCCATCATCTTTCTCCCACTCCCTCAATCCCTTCCGCCCTTCAGGAATGCCCGTTGACCTCTGTCCTCTTGGACTCCCCGGTGCTCAGTTGAGACTGGGGTCCTCACCTCCTTCCTCCCTCTCGGAAGTCTTGGCACCAGATTCCTATTTTAAAGAGATGTAGTGATTCACCCCCGGGGGTTGGGAAGATTCAATGAGGGCGGACAAAGTGACCTTCCGCCCTCTAATACATTATATTGTATTTAAATTCATGCAAATCAACTTCTTGCCCTCCCTTGGCGTGAACCTGATTGCCCCATCAGAGGGAGGCCGGGGAAATCTTGTTGGCGCTAATTCCGTTTTGGACCTCTCGTGAGATTTAGCAGCCATTACAGGATTGATGCTCCAGCTAATATGTCTGATAAATCCTGCCCATTGCTTTAATTTGTAAACCACTCAGATCCTTCTTTTCAGGAAACATTACGGTGCAACAGCAGTTTCAGCGAATGGGTTAAAATGTAGACCTTCAATGCAGATATTTGTCAGGACAAGGCTTGCTTCTGGAAACTTCTGTTCAAATCAAAACCCCCACACTGTTGCACATTTCCAAATCATACGCTTCATTCCTTAAACTCTCCCAACAACTGCTCTTTATATTCTGCTCACTTGGTGAAAGCCGAAAACAGTTAGTTTAGGATTGTTGCTCTTGATGATGTTCTAAACGCTTTCACGTGATGCTAATAAATGCAAAAGCGCTTTGGGCCTTCCAAGAGTAATGTTCACATTTTTGAATTTACTTCATTTGTGTAATTTATCAGAGTACTTGCTCAGAGGGCAGACTTTTTAAACAGTATTTAAACAACAAGGAGAAGAGAAGATTAATTAGCCTCACAGTGAAGTTTGCAGCTCCAGGAGGTGAGGCTGTGATTTATTGGACGTTATCTCTTTTCATGTGATTATCTATGCTCTTCAGGACCTGCAGTTAGCAACTATTGTGCTGTTTCCGACAATGGTCCAATTCCTCTTTATCACCTATTTGTAACCCAACTAATTCTCACTCAAATGATTGCCTTCATTTGTCAGCCTAATTCTTCAATATATTCTTTCAGGTGACAGAGAAGGATGTTAACAACATTGCGATGTTACAAAATACCATTCAGCACATTCATTCCGAACTGAATATTTACTCTTGATGCTAATTATTTTTTTTGAAGCCGAACAGTAAATATTCTGAGCAAATGCGTGATTAAGAATCTTTTTAGTAATGTTGCTTTGCTAGTAAAATAAGACAATGTGCCATCACAAAACGCCTGCAGCAAAGCTTCATCCAACGCTGTTGCTGAAGAATTAACCATTACTTTTTACCCAGTGTTCTTAAAGCATGCCAGTCAGTACTGTGACCCCCCCCCTCCCCCCTCCGAAGGACCAGCGGAAGGTTAACCAACTTGCCTAGTCCTGGGTATTATAGATTTTGCAACTTGCCCCGTTGTGTGTAATGTTGATGCTACCAACTAGCTTGAAGATAGAGAAACTGGCCAATCTACAATGGGCACCTGATCTTCAAAGCTAGTTTAGGACGTGCACAGTGATCCACCAGCTTACACACATGAACGGCGGTGGCCATTGTTGAGTAAAATGATCCTGGGTTCATCCTACTATTATCTAACTGGCACTTCAATGCATAATTGAGGGAGTGCTGCACTGTTGGATGTCTCTGGTCTCTGGCGTTGTGTGAGACAGCAGTGTTGACCCGGGTCCCTGGCACTGTGAGGCAGCAGTGTTCACCCGGGTTCCTGGCACTGTGAGGCAGCATTGTTGACCCGGGTCCCTGGCACTGTGAGGCAGCAGTGTTCACCCGGGTTCCTGGCACTGTGAGACAGCAGTGTTGACCCGGGTCCCTGGCACTGTGAGGCAGCAGTGTTCACCCGGGTTCCTGGCACTGTGAGGCAGCATTGTTAACCCAGGTCCCTGGCACTGTGAGACAGCAGTGTAAACCCGGGTCCCTGGCACTGTGAGGCAGCAGTGTTAACCCGGGTCCCTGGCACTGTGAGGCAGCAGTGTTAACCCGTATCCCTGGCACTGTGAGACAGCAGTGTTAACCCGGGTCCCTGGCACTGTGAGACAGCAGTGTTAACCCGGGTCCCTGGCTCTGTGTGACAGCAGTGTTAACCCGGGTCCCTGGCACTGTGAGGCAGCAGTGTTAACCCGGGTCCCTGGCACTGTGAGACAGCAGTGTTAACCCGGGTCCCCGGCGCTGTGAGACAGCAGTGTTAACCCGGGTCCCTGGCACTGTGAGGCAGCAGTGTTAACCCGGGTCCCTGGCTCTGTGAGACAGCAGTGTTAACCCGGGTCCCTGGCACAGTGAGACAGCAGTGTTAACCCGGGTCCCTGGCACTGTGAGACAGCAGTGTTAACCCGGGTCCCTGGCACTGTGAGACAGCAGCGTTAACCCGGGTCCCTGGCACTGTTAGACAGCAGTGTTCACCCGGGTCCCTGGCACTATGAGACAGCAGCGTTAACCCGGGTCCCTGGCACTGTGAGACACAGTGTTAACCCGGATCCCTGGCACTGTGAGACACAGTGTTAACCCGGATCCCTGGCACTGTGAGACAGCAGTGTTAACCCGGGTCCCTGGCACTGTGAGTCAGCAGTGTTAACCCGGGTCCCTGACACTGTGACGCAGCAGTGTTAACCCAGGTCCCTGGCACTGTGAGTCAGCAGTGTTAACCCGGGTCCCTGGCACTGTGAGACAGCAGTGTTAACCCGGGTCCCTGGCACTGTGAGGCAACAGTGTTAACCCGGGTCCCCGGCACTGTGAGGCAGCAGTGTTAACCCGGGTCCCTGGCACTGTGAGGCAGCAGTGTTAACCCGGGTCCCTGGCTCTGTGAGGCAGCAGTGTTAACCTGGGTCCCTGGCACTGTGAGACAGCAGTGTTAACCCGGGTCCCTGGCACTCTGAGGCGGCAGTGTTAACCATGGTCCCTGGCACTGTGGGACAGCAGTGTTAACCCGGGTCCCTGGCACTGTGAGGCAGCAGTGTTAACCTGGGTCCCTGGCGCTGTGAGGCAGCAGTGCTAACCCGGGTCCCTGGCACTATGAGACAGCAGTGTTAACCCGTATCCCTGGCACTGTGAGACAGCAGTGTTAACCCGGGTCCCTGGCACTGTGAGACAGCAGTGTTAACCCGGGTCCCTGGCACTCTGAGGCGGCAGTGTTAACCATGGTCCCTGGCACTGTGGGACAGCAGTGTTAACCCGGGTCCCTGGCACTGTGAGGCAGCAGTGTTAACCCGGGTCCCTGGCACTGTGAGACAGCAGTGTTAACCCGGGTCCCTGGTACTGTGAGACAGCAGTGTTAACCCGGCTCCCTGGCACTCTGAGGCAGCAGTGCTAACCACTGTAAAAGATCCCATTGCTCTATTTTGAATAGAAGCAGGGAAATTTTCTCGTGTTCTGATTTGGGAGATACTGGGACTGTGAAAGGGAAAGTCAGAAATACACTCCACTCGTTTGATTCCTCCAATCATGTGCTGCCCACATTTCAGAAATGGAACATAGAACATCACAGCGCAGTACAGGCCCTTCGGCCCTCGATGTTGCGCTGACCTGTGAAACCATCTGAAGCCTATCTACACTATTTCCTTAACATCCATATGTCTATCCAATGACCATTTAAATGCCCTTAATGTTGGCGAGATAGAACATAGAATGTCTTGTTTCTCTTGCTAAGTTATACTTTCAGGTGAGAATGAGTGGGAATGCACTCTGCATCTTATTAATAATGTTTATTCATTAATTTGAAACTTTTTTTTTGTTCTTGGGATGGTCTGAGAATGTGCAGTGTACTCTTAATTGGCCTTCGATTTAATTCCAGAGATTGAGGCGACAGAATATTGCACCATTTGGATCATGCCATGCCTGCGATTAATAAGCTCAACATCTGAAGCACCCTTACATATGTTACATGGTGGGACCAGTCCAGAAGGAGAAAGATAAGACCTGTGCTGTACCGTTATCTAAACGCTTCTGTCCAAGAGCATTCACAAGAATCGCACCCTGTACTATTTCCATCAACTGCTATCAAAGAAATAGAAAGTTTTACTCCAATCACAAAAAGCTATCAAAAATTAATTTTGTCCGCAATTTTGTCAGAAGGAATGTGAACCATTTCCAAACACTATGATATTAAAACACTATTTATATGCAAATAATGAACTTGCCACATTTTTTTCATTTTGGCTCAATATAAATGTCATTTTCATTTTAATGAATTGTAATGGTGAAATGCTTTTCCCTTATCGGCAGATGTGAATATACATGACAAAATGGCACATGATAGAAGGACATTAAAAAAAGATTTTTTATGCTGTTACTGGTAAGTGAATAATACATGGCATTAACTCGGAAAGATAAAAAGGCTCATTGAAGGATTGTGTTTGACTGGACGGTGTTGGGCTAACTCATCTCTCGTTTCCCCACCTTTCCGAATCTGTCGCTAGCTCTGGTCTGCATATAACAAATTGATGAGACTTTGGAAGGATAATATGAAGATTAATGAAATTACAAATGATTGGCATCTTTCCAGGATTTGATTCACATCACCTGGACGATGCTGGGTCCCCTAACATGGCAGAGCTTAAGAATGCTTCAGAAACTATCCAATTACAAAACAAATTAGAGGGAATATCAGTAATTTATGGAGACAATAACATGGATTCTTGAACTAAATAGATTCGATGGGAAATTAATGGATCTTATCTTGGATTTCAATATTGCTGAAAATGAAACCGAATCAAATTACAAGTGGAAATACAACTCTGATTTAATTTAATGAAACATTAAACTTAGCAATTTTTGTCATATCTATTTTCGGAGATTAACCCTTTCTGTCACCAGCCCTCCTTCAATTCAGCCATTTTAGTGAGAAAACCATTCTTGATCTCTTTTATACCGTTAGTACTTTTGGCTGAATGTTTTGACCCAGGAAAAGAGATAGATGCAAGTGAAAATGGAGTGCATGATGGCCACTCATTTGCCAGGCAGGACATCCCCCATGTGATATTTTGATGGGCCTGCAACACAGGCACATGAAACAGCTGTAAAACTCCTTGGAGAGATAGATTGTGGTAGAATTCGGTTCTCAAACAGAACTTAAATAAGTGGCCCAAGAAATTCTTACCTTTTATGCTTGTGCCCCTGCGCACAACACACGAAGAAGACTTGCAAAAACTAATCAATACAGTGGTAAATTAAGTGGTTGATATGGGCTTATATCCCACTGCAAGAAAACATATACTCCGGTAATGACGACGAGAAAGATCATTCCAGTAACAACATCACCATAAATAGAAACAAGTTCCAACACATCAATCAGTTCCACTACTTAGGAAGCACAGTAACATTCGATGTTAAATCCAAAAAAGGATTGGACAAGCCAAAATTGTTTTCACAAAATTAAGCAACATTTCAAGAGACGTCAGCTTGAATCTTGAAACAAGAATCTGTTTACTAAAATGTAATGTCGGGTCAGTAATAAATTCAAGCAGTCCATGTCCATTTATAATAATCTTTATTATTTATATTATTTATTTTATATATATATATATAGTAATCTTTATTATTCTCACAAGTAGGCTTACATTAACAATGCAATGGTGCAGCACGGTGGCGCAATGGTTAGCACTGCTGCCTCATGGCGCCGAAGTCCCAGGTTCGATCCCGGCTCTGGGTCACTGACCGTGTGGAGTTGGCACATTCTCCCCGTGGTTGCGTGGGTTTCGCCCCCACAACCCAAAGATGTGCAGGGTAGGTGGATAGGCCACACTAAATTGCCTCTTAATTGGAAAAAATGAATTGGGTAATCTAATAGGATTTTTTTTTAAATTAACACTGCAACGAAGTTACTGTGAAAATCCCCTAGTCCCCACATTCCGGCACCTGTTTGGGTACACAGAGGGAGAATTCAGAATGTCCAATTCACCTAACAGCATGCCTTATGGGAGGAAACCGGAGCACCCGGAGGAAACCCACGCAGACACAGGGTGAACATGTAGACTCTGCACGGACAGTGACCCAAGCCGGAGTCGAACCTGGGACCTTGGTGCTGTGAAGCAACAGTGCCAACCACTGTGCTACCGTGTTGCCCTAATTGTAGCAAGACCTGGACGATAGTCAGGTTTGGGGCTGACAAGTGGCAAGTTACATTCGCGCCACACAAGTGCCAGGCAATGACCATCTCCTACAAGAGAAGATCCAACCATCTCCCCTTGACATTCAATGATATTACCATCACTGAATCCCCCGCTAGCAACATCCTGAGGGTTACCATTGATCAGAAACTGGACTGGCCATATTAATCCTGTGGCTGCCAGAGCAGGTCAGGGAGTAAATCACATCCTGACTCCCCAATGTGTGTCCACAATCCACAGGACTGACCTTTCCAGCAACGACCACATCCCATAAGAAAAAAAAATGGATGGAAAAGAAGAAGAAAAGAAAATCAACAGCTTTGAAATGTGGTGCTTAAGCAGGATCCATAGGGTAAGCGGGGTGGAGAAAAGATCAACAAAGGAGCAATGAATGAGACCAGACAAAGAAGAGAACTCTTAAACAATATCAAAAGAAGAGAAATGGAGATCTTCAGCCATGCAGAAGTGTTGGAATTGCCTAATCACAGCCAGAAGAATGAATGGAAGAAGAGCAAGAGATCAAAGTGAATGAAGCAGCTGGACAACATTAGCGACTTACTAACCAGAATTCCAACAACGAGGCCCTTTACTGTTGCTGAGACCGGAAAGTTTGGAAAATCGATGCCACTTGGCCTGGAACACAGACAATGCCAAATGGCTCCTGCGGCCATAACCTATGCGGCTTGCTGCCTGCATTATCAAGTCCTCCTCCAACTCCCAGAACAATCTCCATATACAAACCAAACCGGCACTAACGCTGCACGATTTCGAGAAAATTTACCATCCTCCTGGTCTGCCAATGTTGGGAGGGAGAGTGAGGAAGAGACATTTAGTTCTTGCCTGCATTTTGCGAACGACATTTACGTAGGGCTCACGTAGGACTTGTCTCAAAGCTCAGGAAGTCACACAAATTCTTTGATCCATTTTGTGTCATTTTGGATGTGAGGCACATTTCTCAGACATTCTCATTTCTCAGATATGTGTGATGTATATTCACAGACAACTTGAAATCTTGTCCTTATTACAAACCTAAGAGCAACTAATGTCAGTTTTGGTATTTTCAGGCTAATCCAAGTATTTGTTTTTTGCAAAATGCTGATTTTAAGCCTTGTGATATTCTAACCGGACAGCCACCTTGTGAAAACATGGCGCTGCATTGGACAGGTTGGATGACCATAGGCAAAGGCTCTGATCGCCGTAAAAACTTTAGTTGAGTTGATCTAACAATAAAGGTGCCGAGACCGATTAAAATTGATTTTAAGAAAACAACAATCAGAGCCTTCACTGCTGTCACCAGACGCATTATTTTTAATTTTCAGTCATGGGATGTGGTGTCTATGACACAGGCACCATCCCTAATTGTCCTTGAGAAGACGGTGGTGAGCTGCCTTCTTGAACCGCTACAGTGCGTACATCCACAGTGCTGTTAGGGAGAGAGGTCCAGGCGTGAGATTTTAACAGTGATAATTAGGGAATTAGCAACTAAGTTCACAACAGGGAAAAATAACAAGTAGTTCAAATTAAATGCACTACATCTGAAAGCAAGCATATTTGTAATGATAAAAATTAACTAGTGGCTCAGACAGATATATAGGGGTTTTGTCTCGTAGTGATTAGTGAGATGTGGTTTGCTTGGTGACCAAGGTTGAGAAATAAATATTCCAAGGTTCCTGATTTTAAACAAAATAGGCCAAATGGAAACTGCTGGGGATGGAAAACACTGGCCAGAGTGGTTTACTAAAAGTGCTGAAATAATAGTTTTGGACAGAGTAGAATTCAGCAAATTAGAGGACCACGTACCTCGGGTAATGTAATAATCCCGGGAAACTTTCATCTTCATATAGACTGGACTAACCAAATTAGCAAAAGTAGCTTTGTGGATGAGCCAATGAAATGCTACTGAGGCAGTTTTCTGGAACAGTATGTGGTGTAACAAACTGGCGGACAGGTTATTTTGAATCTAGTTTTGTCAATGAGGGAGGGTTAATTAGTAATCTTTTTAAACAAAAATCCTCCGAAGAAGAGTGATCATATTATGGTGGAATTTAGTATTGCATTTTAGAGGGATGTAGGTAAGTTTGAAATAAGGGTCTTAAACATAAACAAAGTGAATTACAGAGAAAGGTGTGTGAATTAGTTTGGGAAATGAGGGGCGGGATTCTCCCCTACCCGGTGAGACGTGTGGTCCCGGCGCCAAGGAGTGACATCAACCACTCCGGCGTCGAGCTGCCTGGAAGGTACAGAATCCTCCGCACCTTCAGGGGCTAGGCCGGCGCTGGCAGGGTTGGTGCCCGGCAACTGGCACGGAAGGGGCTTGGCGCCACGTGTGCTGGCATCATCCCAACGCATGCGCGCGGGGGGGGGGTACATCTCCACACCGGCCATGGCCGAGGTCCACAGCAGCGGGTGCGGAGGGAAAGATTACCCCCACGGTACAGGCACACCTGCAGATCGGTGGGCCCCGATCGCGGGCCAGGCCACCGTGGGGGCACTCCCCGGGGCCAGATCCTCCCGCCCGTCCCCCCCCCCCCCCCCCCCCGCCCCCCGAGGACCCCGAAAGCCGCTCGCAGAGCCAGGTCCCACCGGTAAGGACCTGTTTTGATTTACGCCGGCGGGACTGGCCTGAAACGGGCGGCCGCTCGGACCATCGCTGGCCGGAGAATCACCACGGGGGGCCGGAGAATTCGGCGGCCAACGGGGGCAGGATTCAAGCCACCCCCCCCCCCCGGCGATTATCCGGCCCGGCGGGGGGGTCGGGGAATCCCACCCGAGATATGGAAGAGGTTTAAAGAAATGATGCATAATTCTCAACAAATGTGCATTCCCTTCAGGAATAAGCCCCTCATTGTAAAGTGGTACGAGCATGGCTAACTAGATAAATTAGAGATAATTTTAGATTAAAAGAGGCTTACAATGCTGCTGAAGTCTGTAAGTTGCAGTATTTATTCAGAAACATATTTGAGAGATGCAGCCCTGCTCCCAGAGAATGTCTGACTGCTACAAGGCTGTGTAACACATTTATATCTATTGGTGGTAGAAAAACAGGAGGTCTCACACATGCGTGAATAAATCATTTACAGAGCTTACAAAGATGGCTCTTATCCCCATAGTGTGGCTGTCCCTACTCACAAGAGGGATAACTCCCTGTCTGCTTTACTATCTCATTAATGCCTTGTTTTGGCTAGCTTTCCCATCATGCCTGAAAGGCACCCACAGCTGACATTAAAACTATTAATATTCACACTGCATGCACCTATCTCTAAAGTGGTTAATGCGCACCTTAATATGAGTTTCAAAATCCAATTATTTCAATCGCCCCTTTTCAGTGGTGAACTTACCGATAGGAAGCTTTTAAAAATTAGCAAAGAATGATTTAAACAATTGTAAACAGGAAGATAATAGAATGTGAGAGCAAACTAGCAAGAAATACAAAAAACAATTTGTAACAACTTTCAGAAGCGTGCAAAACTGAAGAGATTAGTAAATAGGTCCAATTGAGGAACGCTTCGAAGAAATTAAAATGAAAAGTCAGGACGGGCTGAGATGCTAATCTCACGCAGTTGGGAACGCCAAGGGAAGGAAATGATGCTTCAGTCATGCAGAGCCTCAGACAGACCACATGTGACGGAGTGCATTCAATTTGGGGTAATGCACCTCAAGAAGGTTATACAGTATCTCCTTTGGAGAGCATAGAACACAGATTCACCAGAAATATACCAGACTTTAAAGGTAGGACAGTTTCATAAACTTCATTTATTAATGCTTTATGTTTAAATAGTTGCACGGTGATCTAAATGAGGTGCTTAGTATTGTAGAAGAGTTTGATAGGGTAGATATGGAGAAACTATTTCCTTTAGTCGAAAACGGCAAAACAATGGTTTAATCTTCAAATTTGAGATCAGGGGTGAAATCAGGAGGAACTTTTTTTATAAATCGTGGTGGAAATCTGGAATTCTTTCTTCCAAAAGGCTGTGATTGCTGGCTCAACTGAAATGCCCAAGAATGGAAGAGATAGATTTTTATTGGATAAGCGTGTCTTTTTATTCATTTGGTCAGGAATGTGGGTGTCGCTGGCTAAGCAAGCATGTACTGCCCACCCCGAATTGCCCTTGAGAAGGCGGTGGTGGTGAGCTGCCTTCTTGGACCGCTGAAGCCCATGTGGTGTAGGTACACCCACTGTGCTGTTAGGGAGGGAATTCTGGGATTTTGACCCAACGACAATGAAGCTGGCATCTTTCTAAGTCAGGCTGCTGAATGATTTGAAGGAGGATTTGCAGGTGGTGGCAGTCCCCATGCATTTGCTGCTCTTGTCCTTCTAGATGGTAGATTTGACCGTGGGGCCTCACGGTAGCAGGGGCCTCACGGTAGCATGGTGGTTAGCATCAATGCTTCACAGCTCCAGGGTCCCAGGTTCGATTCCCGGCTGGGTCACTGTCTGTGTGGAGTCTGCACGCCCTCCCTGTGTGTGCGTGGGTTTCCTCCGGGTGCTCCGGTTTCCTCCCACAGTCCAAAGATGTGCGGGTTAGGTGGATTGGCCATGCTAAAAAAATTGCCCGTAGTGTAAGGTTAATGGGGGGATTGTTGGGTTACGGGTATACGGGTTACGTGGGTTTAAGTAGGGTGATCATTGCTCGGCACAACATCGAGGGCCGAAGGGCCTGTTCTGTGCTGTACTGTTCTATGTTCTATGTTCTATTTGAAAGATGCTGTTGAAGGAGCCTTGGTGAGTTGCTGCAGTGCATCTTGTACATGGTAGACACGGCTGCCATTGTGTATCAGTGGTGGAGGGAGTAGATATTTAGGTGTTGGAAGTGCCAATCAAGTGGGCTGCTTTGTCCTGGGTGATGTCGAGCTCCTTTTAAAAAAAATAAATTTAGAGTATCCAATTCATTTTTTCAATTAAGGGACAATTTAGCGTGGCCAATCCACCTACCTTGAACATCTTTTGGATTGTGGGGGCGAAACCTACCCAAACACGGACAGCGACCCAGAGCCGGGATCGAACCTGGGACCTCGGGGCCATGTGATGTCGAGCTTCTTGAGTGTTGTTGGAGTTGCACTCATCCAGGCAAGTGGAGAATATTTCATCACGCTCCTGACTTGTGCCTTGTAGACAGTGGACATGTTTTGGGGAGTCAGGAGGTGAGTTACTCACTGCAGGATTTACAGCCTCTGACCTCCTCTCATATCCACAGTGTTTATATAGAACATAGAACAGTACAGCAGAGAACAGGCCCTTCGGCCCTCGATGTTGTGCCGAGCAATGATCACCCTACTCAAACCCACGTATCCACCCTATACCCGTAACCCAACACCCCCCCCCCCCCCCCCTTCCCCTTAACCTTACTTTTTTTTAGGACACTACGTGCAATTTATCATGGCCAATCCACCTAACCCGCACATCTTTGGACTGTGGGAGGAAACCGGAGCACCCGGAGGAAACTGGCTTATCCAGTTCAGTTTCTGGTCACTGGTTATCCCCACAATGTTGATAGTCGAGGATTTAGCGATGGTAATGCCATTGAATGATTAGATTTGCACAGATATTACTTGACACGTAACAGCCGGAAGGCCAAGACTTGCTGAATGTGGACATGGATTGCTTCAGTATCTGAAAAATCACAAATGGGAATTTTAAAAAATTCATTTATGGGATGTGGCCGTTGCTGGTTAGCCCAGCATTTATTGCCCATCACTCATTACCCTTCGGAAGGTATCACGGGATATAACGCAAAGGAAGCTAATTGAAGTTGAGAAATGGATTAGCCATGGTCTATTTGGATGGTGGAGCAAGCTAGAAAGGTTAACTCTTGTTTCGATGTTCCTATGAGAATGATTGCAGTTTATACTACAGAGCTTAGTCAGAACTTTGATCTTAAAAGGCAAAGAAGTCCACTATCATCTATCCACTATCCTAAAATCTCCATTGTGCTGATATTGGCTGGTTCTGGGTTGCCTAGCATTTAAATGTTTGGGTACGAATCAGTGGCAGCAGATTACTGCAGGAAGGGGGTGGGACTATGTTAATGAACTGTGTAAATTCAGTAAGCACAAAAACAATCAGGAACATTTATATGGAGCATGTTTTGATGTAAAATCAGTTTCAATCAGTTACTCGCAATTTTCCTTTGAAAACGAGGCAATCCCGCACTTGCAAACTGTTACCTTCCGCAAACTTGTGCAACAGTTGTTAGAAATTGTCAAAATGGATCGGTCTTCTGTCAAACCAGGTTCTGGGTCATTGCAAAAGAGAGGATTTCATCAAACACAGATGTCATCCCAAACCAGCTCGGATTGCCAAATCCAGCTTGGCTCAAATCCTTGGCCAGGATTTGTGCAAATCCATTCAAATGAAGATGATCCAAAAGCAGTTATCCAACTCTCCGGGTTTTGGGTGAAATGCCTGGCAGTAATCTGTAATCTGCAGGAACGATGTAGATGTGCTGAAATGAGAGAGTCTCAGACAGAGCGATTGTCCATCAACCATTGCATCTTTCAGTGTGTGCGTAAGCCTTACGTACATCAATGTTATTCTGCCAGAACTGACCAACAAACAAACACTCCCATTTTGACTTTTTACCAATTACTGAATTCCTTGAACATATTTGGAGGGTACTAATACTGCATCACTTTCTGAATTCTTTTTAATTGCTCTTTAGGCCAAGTTTGATCATGCTAATGTGTGATTAAGTCCAAGTCAGATATATTCAAGATGAGTGGACTAATGGAGTCTTCGGTTTAAATGGTATCTGTAAATCGGAAGTGACGCGCTAGGGGACATACATCACACTGGGCGTTAAACAGTGAGAAACGTTTTTTTAACAATTGGCAATTTTCCAGTTTAGCGATCCATTGCCCATCAAAGAGCAGGCAGCTTTGGAGATTCACACATGAAGCAACAGTTGACCAAAATGCTGAAAACTGGCAAAGGCATTACTGCCCAGTTGCCAACACTGATTGTTGGCCGTCTGATTCCATCACAAAGTAATTGCGTAATTATTTCAGCACCATTGAAGAGTTAAACATTCTGCTTGAATACAAGTACCCTGCTGATTGGCGTGTGAATATATTCCCCGGTGTAATGACAGATCGGTATTACAAAAAGCCATTATCCAATTGCACTCCCCAAATGTGCCTGCTCGCCGATTCAATAAGCCTTTTAAATGAGGGAGCTGGAGTAATTGACCTAATCAGTGTGTGCAGTTGATTTTAGACTATTCTGGAACAGACATGATCGAATGCAAATCCCACTCAGCATGCCAGGAGAGGTTCATTACCTCTCAACTTCATCGTTTAAAATATTGAGTTATTCTGCTATCTTATGAAATGTTTTTCTCTTTGAATATAGCCCATTTCTGAACGGTTTAATCTTCAGCAATGGTGGTAAGATACACTTAAGAACTTAAAAGCTTTTGAAGTCGATCAGTACTTTCCCCTCTTCCACTCAAATAGGCTCTGCATCAAAGTCTACGGGACGTTATTCAAACACAATCATTAAGGGTGATAACGGGCCTGCAGTGATTCACCAACCCCCCCCCCCCCCCCCCCCACTCCCCCCCCCCCCCCCCCCTATAGGGAGATCCATGGATTTAGATGCTTGTTTAATACATTTTCTTGAATAATGATCTAGGAATGTAATACTAGATTGTGTTCAGCTTATGCCAACCTTTCTACCCCAGATCTTGCCCAAGGCCTGAGAGTCATGAACTCCTTCATCGTTGACATTTCCTTTGATTTTAAATGTATTTGAGGTGGTATGATTAAGGGTATTACGGTACCTTAGAAGTGAGCTGCTATTGGTGCAGAGGATTCGCTGCCCATTGGCCCGGGTAAGTCATGTGCCTCTCAGCCGGTTGGCTGAGAGGTAGGTAGCTCCGCCTACAAGGCGGGATATAAGAACCCGTGTTCCCCGGCAGTCGCCCATTCTTCTGTACGTCTGCTGCCGGGCACACATCTTGTGCATTAAAGCCTTTTGTTTGGATCACCTCTTCGTCTCGTGTCCAATTGATGGTGCATCAGTATTTTATTACAAACATGTATCAAAACAGGTTACAGCGAAGGGAAACTTACTTCCCAACAATCAACTATATCGTCTGTACATATTTCCCCCACCTCTCTCTCCCCCCCTCCCCCCCCCCCCCTGCGATGAACAGTTCCTCAAACACGGTCACAAACACCCCGCACCCTTTTCTCAAACCCCTCTGAAGAGCCTCTAAACTCATATTTTATCTTTTCCAACCAGAGGAAGTCTTACAGGTCATCCAATCAAGTCGCTACCCCCGGGGACGATGCCATCCACCACTCTAGTAAAATTTGGCGCCGTGCAATCAGAGAGGCGAAGGCCAAGACCTCGGCCTTTCTCCTTCTTCTCCAGCTTCTCTGAAACCCCAAATATCACCACCAAAAGGTCTGGGTCCATCTCCTCCTCCACTATCCTGGCTAAGACCGCGCACACTCCCGTCCAGAATCTCCCCAATTTTCCGCAACCCCAAAACATGTGCATGTGATTCGCTGGCCCCCGCCCACACCTCTCACACTAATCTGTTACCCCCTGAAAGAACCCACTCATTCTCACCCGAGTCATATGCACCCTGTGCACCACCTTATACTCTATCAGGCTCATCCTTGCACAAGAGGAGGTCCCGTTTACCCTTCGCAGTGCCTCACTCCATACTCCCCAATTGATCTCCATTCCCAACTCCGCTTCCCATTTCTCCTTGATCTTCACCACCCGCTCGCCTCCCTGCTCCCCCAGCCACTTGTATATCGTCGACATTTTCAACTGCATCACCTCCGAGGCCTCGCACCTCACTCACTACAACAAGCAGCGCATCATCTCGGCCTGCGAAGTCCAGAGTGACGTCCGCCGGGGGGTCTGGTCAAACCCACCGACTCCGAGGGCATGAAGCGGTCATCAGATACACCAACTCCGTTTAGATCGGAAATGCTGAAATAAAAATACTAAAATATCCACTAATCCAGAGGTACTCCTGCCAACCCACGAAGGTTTGTTCGGAGGGATGGATGCCGTAGGTATTTTGCAGCGGGTCAGGAATGGAGAAACTAGAAACCAAACCAAAAATATTGGATCCCTGTCACTGGGAGGGAAGAAAATTCCTCAATTGTAAAATGTTTAAAGTCCTCCTTCTGATTAAGGAAACTCTTGTTCTTTACTTTAGAACAGAAACCACAATTTATTGGATGTTAACCCTGCGAGTACTGGATGCTTGCCGACATGTAGCCCCTGGCTCTGTGACTACGTCTCCACTATCGATAGGACTGTCTGTTACCGAAAGCCGAAACTCATCTAGATGGCAGCTGGTTCCTGGGGTCAGCCTGCCCTCCGACCGTCCGTCCCCTCGGGAATTCCTACCTCCACCTGATGTACTGGATCAGCTGTGTGGTTAGCACCAGATAGTGTCCCAGAAGTCTCTTCACTAAAGTGTCCAAATGAGGTGTGTGTCTCTGAGATGGTGGGAGGTGCTGTAGACAGCTGTGATGGGAACTTAGTGCGAGTGTAACACACCGTCTCGTGGGAAACCACAATCCAGAGGGGTCTCTATTCCTCACCCCGGCGACTGCCCTTTCTTCGGGTCCATCGACCACATCCGGGGTCTTCTGCTCTTCTGCGGTGAGGGGCCGCAGATCCAGCGGTCGCCCTCCAGTCTTCTCCCGGGCCCGGGGGTTATGGGTGGCCCTGTGTTGGGGTGGGTGGGGGGCGGATAATGGAAAATTCACAGTGTTAGACAGGCCGACCGACGTATGCAGACCATGGGGTGGGCAACTGGTGGCCTCAGTGGCCAGGACACCTGGACATGGCCGCCAGTATGTGTGCCAGCTTGCGGTGCAGGGTGGGGGGAGGGGGGGGATGGTGGTAGGGTTACGGGTGTGTGGGATGGGGGTTAATGCCAGGGGCTGCCCACTCACCCTGGCAGCCCTGAGGAGATTGTGTAGCTTCTTCCGGCACTGCTGGCCGGTCTGGATGGTGTTGCTGATGGTACTGACGGCCTGTGCCATCTTCACCCAGGCACAGTGGACGGCAGTGGCTGGCAGCCTCCTTCCCGGGCCGGGGTACAGGGTCACCCGTCCCCTCCTCCACGGTGTCTAACAGGGTCTGGAGCTCAGCGTCCGTGAAACAGGGTGTCACTCTCCTCGCTGCCACCTTATTGAGTGGGATGGTGTGTGTGGGCAGTGCAGTGCGTATTTATCTGAAATTCCTTCATTAACCACAACACACAAGAGGCAGGGTGAGACTCTGTCACTGCGTATTTGTGATGAAAGGTTTGTTCATAAAGATGTCACGGATCAGAAGGGAACAACCTGTAATGGAGAAGGCTTCAGGATTGACAAGCTATCTGTTGGGATTAGACATTCCATTCACCTTCGCATTAAAGGATCAGGAGAGAGTGAATCAGAAAAGCCCAACCTATACCCAGGCAAAATTAGAAAATTGGAAATAAAAGCGGAAAATGCTGGATATTCTCAGGTTGGCCGGTATTCCCTGTTCCTGCGTTAAGGACCGGATCGAATGGAGAATCCGTGAGACGTTTACATGACAGAGATCCACGCGGACCCCTCACCGATTCTGATACCGGTGACGGGCTAGCACCGGCACTGACTGAAACCCCTGCCTCCTGTGCCGAAAACGGCAGAAAACAGCCGGGTCCAGGGCCGCGCATGCACACAGCTGATGACCTGCAGAGGTCGCGCTGTACAACATGGCGCGGCCATGCACAGGCCCCAACCCACCATCCGCCACCCCACAGCCACCCAATGGACACCCCCTGGCCACTCCTCCACCAGTACCCCCCCCACACCCCCCCCCCCCCACCCCCCGGCCAGCGGCATGGATCCCGGCAGTGCTGGACGCAGTCTGCAGCCACCACGCCAGGTTCCCGATTTGTGTGACCACATGTGTCCCACGCAGTCAGGAACTCGGTCCATCGGGACAGAGCATCGCGGGTGAGCCGGCCGATGAAGCACCAACGGCATTGCGACTGCACGCGGCGCGCGTCATGACGACGCTGGTTTGGAAGGGGGAGGAGAATCGCAAACCAGCGTCAAACCGGCACCGGCCCCGATTCCAGCGTCGGAATCAATTCCCCGCCTGGATCGGCGATTACGATATCGGCGTCGGGCAACAGAGAATCCGTGCGGAATGTTTCAGGTCTGTGGCTCTTTCATCAGAATTGAGGAAATATCTCTCCGTGCCTCAGGCTATGCCGAGGTATGGCTTCTCAAATCAATACACAAACACACCAACATCACGTATATTCCATTATTTATGGGGGGTCTAGGTGGGGTTCTTTGGGGTTTGTCTGTTCTCCCAAAGTTAGCTACTCAAGGCTGTAGTTTTTTTTAAACTATTACTCTTTATTTACAGCTACTGTATACATACTGAGTGCTCTGTCTGAGGCAGGAATCCCCCTCCCCCCAACACCACCCACCCATATGTCTCTTCGTTAATCATGTGGGGCTACATCATCATCATGTGCTTCTGATGTTTACTCTTTACTCTACAATGTGCATTAAGATACGATAACACTGACATTGTCGGCTTTTGATCATTGGCTCTAAGATCTCCATATGTGGCTCAATGTCAACTATTGCTTCAGAGCACCATTCCCGTTATTCCAATGATGTAATAACTTGGGCTCATTCACTATACAAAACAGAAGGCACCAATCACTCATACAGGATTCGATAATCACGTTGTGGGTTATTTGATTAAGACTGCACACAGCATACCAGTTATACCTAGGTATAAACCTAGGTGCCATCAGAGCTGTGCATGTGTGCTCTGCTCAAAGCAAAAGTGAAACTGAGATTTGATCACATGATATGGTTAAAAGTTAATTAAAGTCATTCTTCACCAGGTAGCATAGCTGTGCAACTCTGCCTTACTCAGCAGGAGAAGCCCACAAGGACAGTAGAAATGGGATGTCCTCAAAAATCCCACCCTGGCTTGTGGCTGCCCAAACCTCTAAATAATCCAACTGCTCAGCCCTTAAAGTACCACCAGCGCCACATGTGGCAGAGTCTTTAGATCACACTTTGGACTTATCAGCCAAGTCTAAACATACCAAACCCAGAGTGGAAGCAAGTCACCCTCAACCCTGAGGGACTGCAAGTCACCCTCAATCCTGAGGGACTGCAAGTCACCCTCAATCCTGAGGGACTGCAAGTCACCCTCAACCCTGAGGGACTGCAAGTCACCCTCAACCCTGAGGGACTGCAAGTCACCCTCAACCCTGAGGGACTGCAAGTCACCCTCAACCCTGAGGGACTGCAAGTCACCCTCAACCCTGAGGGACTGCAAGTCACCCTCAACCCGGAGGGACTGCAAGTCACCCTCAACCCTGAGGGACTGCAAGTCACCCTCAACCCTGAGGGACTGCAAGTCACCCTCAACCCTGAGGGACTGCAAGCCACCCTCAACCCTGACGGACCGCAAGTCACCCTCAACCCGGAGGGACTGCAAGTCACCCTCAACCCTGAGGGACTGCAAGTCACCCTCAATCCTGAGGGACTGCAAGTCACCCTCAACCCTGAGGGATTGCCTAAGAAGCTAATTCCAAGCCTGCAGAACATTGATGATGTCTAAGTCTGATTTCTTGGATTGCTATTTCCTTTCCTGTTTTAGCATTGTGATGCCGTTTCAGAAACCTCGTCATTAATTTTATATTTAAATGGGAGACTACAGCCGATGTTAAATGGCTCTTCACGTCATAGCTGGGACAATAATTTGTAGCGCAGTAGACCCCGTTCACATTCATTCGTTACCTGCTCTCCTCGTGCTACTGATCTTTTTAATGTTTCTATTAGCACAGATTTCCCAGGGGTTTCTGCAAATTATCCTCAGATGATTTTGTTTATACACTGACCATATTATGATGCCAAAAAATACATTCAGAAAAGATGAAAATAGAAACAACTGCATAAAACCATTGGGATTATGGCAGAAATTGAAATAATTAATGTTTCTGCCCAAGTATAGCTCCTTTATGGCTCCAGCTTCTCCTCAGGCCTCTTTACAATTGAAGATTGGTCACATAGGACTGAATTTTCCATGGTTTGAGCCAGGCGGTCACTAAAGTGTTAAATCCAATGTGATGATGTTGGTCCGGAATGTCAAACTCCGATGGGAATTCTATAACAAGAACTAAGTCTTAACTTCTTCGACTCCAAGTATATTGTGTTCAGTAATCACTTCCTCAACAACAGTGTCTTCTGCACCCCCTTTATATTTAGTGCAGCCTTTTCAACAACTAAACCCCAATTCCAATTTAGGTACGAGGAACATTAACTCTTTCCTAATACTGAAGTCCATGTCAATACCCTGATTCACAATCATCCACCAGGCAGATTGGACTCAAAACACGGCAGCTCGTTCACGATTACCATAAGACCATAATACACAGGAGCAAAAGTAGGCCACTCAGCCCATCGAGACTGGTCTGTTGTTCACAGAAGTGGTCATCTATAGTTGCTGTGGTCTCCTGTGAAGGAAATATATGAATAAATAGGTACAATTCTTATGTATTTAACATATTGCACTTTGGAATTGAGAAAGTGGACACATGTTCAAATGTAGCCATTATTACCCAGAAGCCTTAAAGGATCGCCATGGCCAGCACTCGCTGACAGCTCTGGTCTCAACAAGTAGGAAACGGATTTTGTCTGTGCCACAAGTTAAGAAACACTGGAGCATTTCCTCTTCTCTTCACATTAAGCAAAGATAAGAAAAATCTCTGAAGTCATTTTCAAAGGAACTTTAAAAGCTTTTATGATGTATTGTCTCTCCTTGTCTATTCAAAAGTCACTCTTTGATCTCGCCTCAGCAAATCAGAAAAATAGACATTTTAAAAATAAATTTAGAGTGCCCAATAATTTTTCTTCCCAATTAAGGGGCAATTTAGCATGGCCAATCCACCTAACCTGCACGTCTTTGGGTCGTGGGGGTGAAACCCACGCAGACACAGGGAGAATGTGCAGACTCCACACGGACAGTGACCCGGGGCCGGGATCGAACCCGGGACCTCAACGCCGCAGTCCCAGTGCTAACCACTGCGCCACATGCCACCAGAAAAATAGACTTGAAAAAATCCCTTCTTCTGTACAGATTTTCAAATCACGTCTGTAGAAATGGAATTAATGGAAGGTAAACAAGAAGGATATTAAGGGCATATTTAAGAGTGCATATATCTGACTTAGTGTGAATAATAAAATGATTTTAACAAATAAATATTAGAGAATAATAATACTGGGGAGAGGTTAATTAACGGCCATTGCTGCTGAAGAAAGATGTCATCTGGTTTCCAAAGGTTCTGGTTTCCTTTCAGAGCTAATGTAGAAGGTCCTGGGAGAAACCCTTCAATGTCCCTCTGGTTGTCGGAGGGCTTGGATATCGTAAAGCAGACAGCTTTAATATCCAACTGCACCAAAAACTGATTCTCTCGGGAATTCAGGGTAAAGCATTACTTTGAATGTCGATGAGTATTCTTAATTTATGTTAGGAAACCGAATGGGACACCAGCAATGTTCAGTTTATAAAACTGGGGAAAAGATCCTTTGCTGCAGGAGTGGTTCCACTGACAAAGAGGGATCGTTTATATTAAAATAAACTTTATTATTAACACAGGAGTAAAGACATGAATTTCACAGAAAATAGCATTTAAATTTACAGTCGAACAATTCTTAAAATAAAAGGAAATACTTTAACGTCTAACTTATACCTTCCCTAGCTCCAATTCAGCAAAGCTCATTACAGGTCAAAGCCACTTGTAAATAAAGCTCGCAATCACAGGATACTTGTTGTAGTATTGTGTAAAGCTTTCTTGGTAAGACTGCTTGGAGAGAGAGCGAGAGAGAGAGGGAGAGACCCTTTCAAGAACAGTCTGCATATCTTTATTTCTCTGTCAGACTCCTGCTGAACCTGACAGTATTTGGCAAAACTGTTGCTCAACTTAAAAACTCCTGGCAGACTGCCAAACCTATATCAAACTGCAAAAGTACCGACAGACCTGGCTCCTCCCATTACTTGCATCATCTTTATCCCACTCAGATTCCATAACCTGCTTACCTAAGTCCAAACATCATGGGCGGGATTCTCCTTCCCGTCGCACTAGTCTTCTGGTGTGTCCCCCCCCCAACCCCCCCCCCCCCCCCCCCCCTCCAACAGCGGGATTCTCTGTCCTGCAAGCTGGCCAATGGGATTTCCCATTGTGGGCAGCCCCATCCCGTTGGGAAATCCCCTGGCGTGGATGCGCTGCCAGCGCAACGGAGAATTCCGACAGCGGAGAATCCAGCCCAATGTTAAAATTATCTATTCTCCAAAGAACCTCTGTTCCATTCGGCATCTTTTTGCAAAAGAATTATTCTACAACATCTTAATTGCAGCTCCAGCAAACACTACAGGAGGACGTGGAGGCTTTGGAGAGAGTACACAAAACGTTTACCAGGATGTTGCCTGGTATGGAGGGTATTAGCTATGAGAAGAGATTGAATAAACTGGGATTGTTCTCCCGAGAGAGACGGAGGCTGAGGGGCGACCTGATAGAAGTTTAGAAAATTATTTGGGGTATAGACAGGGTGAACAGTTTGAGGCTTTTTCCAGGAGCAGAAATGACAATTACAAGGGGGCACAAGTTCAAGGTGAGGGGGAAAGGTTCAGTGGAGATGTGCGGGGGAAGTTTTTTACACAGAGGGTGGTGATGGCCTGGAATGCGCTGCCAAGTGAGGTGGTTGAGGCAGATACATTAGCGACCTTTAAGACGTATCTGGATAGGTACATGAACAGATGGGGTATAGAAGGCGGTTGGTCTGGATAGGACACGTGACCGGTACAGCCATGGTGGGCCGAAGGGTCTGTTCCCGTGCTGTATTGTTCTTTCTTCTTTGTTCACATCATGTCCTGTATGTGAAACCAGGATTTTAAAAATATTACTGCAACAAATATATGCAGCTTAACCCAGGCTTTTAATATCATTATTGGACAGATATATGGGCGGGATTCTCTGTCCCTGAGGTTAAATTTTGACGGCGTTGTAAACGCAGTTGCACATGGCCTCAGGAGCAGCGATACTGACCCCTACAGGGGGCCACCACAGCACTGGAGCGACCCACGCCGTTCCAGCTGCCGATCCCCGGCTTCAAACGGATGCCACAGGTCTGCGCATACACAGTGGGACCGGCGCCAATGCGTGCATGCCATGTTGCGTCCGGGCTGGCGTGGAACAAAAGAGGCACCAAGCCCGAGAGGTGGGCCCACCGATCGGTGGGCCTCGATCGCGGGCCAGGCCACAGCAGAGGCCGCCCCCGGAGTCAGACCCCCCACCCCCCCCCACCAGGCCACCCCCGGAGTCAGACCCCCCTCCCCCCCCTCCACCAGGCCGCCCCCGGAGTCAGACCCCCCCCCCCCCCCCCCCACCAGTCCACTCCCGGAGTCAGACCCCCCTCCCCCCCTCCCACCAGGCCGCCCCCGGAGTCAGACCCCCCCCACCAGTCCACCCCCGGAGTCAGACCCCCCTCCCCCCCCCCACCAGTCCACCCCCGGAGTCAGACCCCCCCCCCCCCCATCAGGCCGCCCCCGGAGTCAGACCCTCTCCCCCCCCTCCCCCCCCACAAGGCCGTCCCCGGATGCATTCACGGGGCGAGGTCCCACCGGGTAAGAGCAGGTCGGAACGGTGCCGGCGGGATTCGCCGGTTTTTGCGTGGCCGCTAGGCCTATCCCGGGCGGAGATTCGCCGTGACGGGCCCCGCAGAGCGCCCCCCGACCAGCACCGCGCTGACCACGCCGGCGCCAATTCCGCTGATTCTCACCTCTCCGGAGAATCGGCGGACCGGCGTCGGGGCAGCGTGGCTCCATTTACGCCCGTCCCGGCGATTCTCCGGCCCAGCCCCAGTGTGAGAGAATCCCGCCCATAATACAATCAATATAAACATTTCCAACACTCATTACACATAATTACCAATGGCTACAGCAACTTGGCAACAGTTGCCAATGCCAAAAATGACCATCCACAATGCCATCTGGTTGTACCATGTGTGGCACTTATGACAGAAGCTGCCTCTCAAGGACTGACATCTTCTACCATCAGCAGAGGAGTGCCATATGAAGATATCCCATCTGACATGGATTGTTTGCTGTGTGCCTGTCATCTTTCAGAGATGGAAGGATGCCAGAACACCCATTTTCTCACTGTTCAATTTCACATCCATATCCTTCCTCCAATC
Source organism: Scyliorhinus canicula (assembly GCF_902713615.1). Lineage (NCBI taxonomy): Eukaryota > Metazoa > Chordata > Chondrichthyes > Carcharhiniformes > Scyliorhinidae > Scyliorhinus > Scyliorhinus canicula. Next base: position 2,823,698 of record NC_052160.1, on the reverse strand, counting down.
TCCGACGAAAATGAGTTCAGTCACACTGAACATCCGCTTTGTTGAATTTCAAGTTGTTCTTTCTCACATTTCGGAGTCTGCCCATTTGTTTCCTGCTGAGCAATCCCCAAACCACGATCCCGTCTCTCCTTGTGTGGATAGCTCAAGTAATGAGGGAATGTTTTATGAAGCTCTTTAGCTGCAGCGGAGGTCCCAAGTATCACACATGATTAGTGCGAACTTCCAAAGTGTGAATTGAAATTAATCGGATACATCTGTGCAGCTAATTCCAAAACACTTTCCTCCAACAAACTGTGAAACATTCTCTCCTCGTGTGGGTCGTTTGGTGCGTTTTCAGAATACTTTTGTTCAAAGTAAGTGGATAAAGCAGCACATATCTGCCAGTTTGGTTTACGCAGATTCATTAAGGAGTGAGCTGATTTAGTGAGTTCATCAGCTTTCATAATTAAACCAGGAGATTTCATCCTGTTTTCTATCCTTCAGTATAGATGATATCATCCTGCAAGTTTCAAACACTTGGGGCTGAATGTTACTGCAATGACGGAGGTCTCACTGCTGGACTGAATGTGAGAGGGAGCCACGAATATGCAGGCAGTGCAGCGCAGAGCCATATCTTCCCCGTGGTCACCAACTCCTGACACTGAAGCTGTTGGATGAGGGTAAGTCGACCGAGGTGCCATCTGGGGACACTAGTGCCCGGCGAGTAATCAGAAAGGGGAATCTCTGAGTGGACAGGCATTGTCATTGTTGCAAGGTCGACATTGCCACATGTAGGTCTATCATTGGGCCATGGAGTGTCCAGAAAGGAGGCCTCCTCTGCTACCAAAGGCCTGGTAATGCTCTGGACTGTGTGCATTGTGGAACTACCCAATACTGTGTTCATGGGTTAAACAATTAAGCCTGATCTAAATCAGTATATTAATTAAATAAAGAACTTGAGTTCTCTATTCTAGATGAGACTTCATAAAACAACGACTTGGATGAGGGAGTTGAAGGGTGGGTCAGTAAATTTGCAGACGATGCGAAGATTGGTGGAGTTGTGGATAGTGAGGAGGGCTGTTGTCGGCTGCAAAGAGACATAGATAGGATGCAGAGCTGGGCTGAGAAGTGGCAGATGGAGTTTAACCCTAAAAGGTGTGAGGTTGTCCATTTTGGAAGGACAAATATGAATGCGGAATACAGGGTTAACAGTAGGGTTCTTGGCAATGTGGAGGAGCAGAGATATCTTGGGGTCTATGTTCATAGATCTTTGAAAGTTGCCACTCAAGTGGATAGAGCTGTGAAGAAGGCCTATGGTGTGCTAGCGTTCATTAGCAGAGGGATTGAATTTAAGAGCTGTGAGGTGATGATGCAGCTGTACAAAACCTTGGTAAGGCCACATTTGGAGTACTGTGTGCAGTTCTGGCCACCTCATTTTAGGAAGGATGTGGAAGCTTTGGAAAAATGCAAAGGAGATTTACCAGGATGTTGCCTGGAATGGAGAGTAGGTCTTATGTGGAAAGATTGAGGGTGCTAGGCCTTTTCTCATTAGAACAGAGAAGGATAAGGGGCGACTTGATAGAGGATTATAAGATGATCAGGGGAATAGATAGAGTAGACAGTCAGAGACTTTTTCCCCGGGTGGAACAAACCATTACAAGGGGACATAAATTTAAGGTGAATGGTGGAAGATGTAGGGGGGATGAGAGAGGTAGGTTCTTTACCCAGAGAGTATGGGGGCATGGAATGCACTGCCTGTGGAAGTAGTTGAGTCAGAAACATTAAGGACCTTCAAGCAGCTATTGGATAGGTATTGGATAGAATGATGGGGTGTAGATTAATTTATTCTCAATCTAGGACAAAAGTTCAGCAAAACATCGTGGGCTGAAGGGCCTGTTCTGTGCTGTATTTTTCTATGTTCTTCTATGTTCTATCTGTTTCGAAACTGTTTCAAAACGTTCAAATCTGTTTCGACACGGTAGCACAGTGGTTAGCACTGTTGCTTCACAGTCCCAGGTTCGATTTGCGGCTTGGGTCACTGTCTGTGTGGAGTCCGCGTGTTCTCCCTGTGTCTGCGTGGGTTTCCTCCGGGTGCTCCAGTTTCCTCCCACAAGTCCCGAAAGACGTGCTGTTAGGTGAATTGGACATTCTGAATTCTCCCTCTGTGTACCCGAACAGGCACCGGAGTGTGGCGACTAGGGGATTTTCACAGTAACTTCATTACAGTGTTAATGTCAGCCAACTTGTGACAACAATAAAGTTTATTATTAATATTATGCTGTAATATTTCATATTTCTTTTGTTGAAGTGCCACGCTGCTTTGATATAATATGGAATTGTGTTTGTTCCCACTGCCAATTCTTTACAGTGCATCGTATGTGCCGTGATACAGAAGCTGCACCTTATCTGTAGTCTGCACTTGCTGAGAATCTTGCAGGAAAGCGAACCAGCTATTGTCAATAATCTGCATATTGGATGAAACATAGATGAATACAATGCTGAACACTCATCAAATGGAGAAGGACGCAGATTGGAATTTTTGTAATATGAAGAAATGAAAATAGTTATTTACAATTAAATTGAAAGTGAGGCATTAAATAATTCAGCAAATATTATTTGCATAATTTCAATGTTACTTTTTTTGAGAAAGTTCTGGATATTAATATTCTTTGAATTGCCAAATTCCAATTCTCGCCAAACTCTAATTTAATTTTGATTATTTAAGTGTCAATTGATATTCATAATGTTCCTCACACGCAGAGCCATCCTTCAAATCCTGGAGCTCAGAACAGAGAAACATAGAACCTTCAGCTCGCAAGTATTTTAGGATCTTTAAGCCATTCTCATCTGACCATTCTGGAGATGGGTGGGATTCTCCAGACCCCCAGTTGCGTGTTCCTCAGCGGTACGCCGTTCACTATCCCCCCCCCTCCCCCCGCCGCTTGACAATGGGATTTCCCACTGAAGTCCCCCCCCACCCCGCCGGGAAACTCGCTCGTGGGGGTTTGCTGTCAGAGAGAATCCCGGCAACTGGAGAATTCCGGTCATTATCAAGACAAAGGGGCTGGATTCTCCAGTCGCTGACGGCAAAATGCTGTTCGCCGATCGGCTGGCAAACCATGCAAATGGGCAGCCACACACCCGGCAATTCTCCGGGCCGTATAGGCAGCTAGACCAGGGTGCTCGGCGCTGCCTTGATGTTAGCCCTCAGCCAAACAGAGGATTGGTGGCCGTTTTACGCCATTTTGTCTGGAGTAAAATGCCACCCTTCCCACACCAGCGTGGGGACACAGACTCAAACTCGGAGAATGCAGCCCAAGGCATTTGGAATGAGGGAGAATATTTTTCCAGCCTTTCTTCTTTTTATTTCTGAATCCCAATGTCCACAATAGCTAATGCCCTCCATACCAGGAAACATCCTCTCTAAAGCCTCCACATCCTTCTGGTAGTGTGGCGACCAGAATTGAACACTATACTCCAAGTGTGGCCTAACTAAGGTTCTATACAGCTGCAACATGACTTGCCAATTTTTATACTCAATGCCCCAGCCAATGAAGGCAAGCATGCCGTATGCCTTCTTGACTACCTTCTCCACCTGTGTTGCCCCTTTCAGTGACCTGTGGACCTGTACACCTAGATCTCTCTGACTTTCAATACTCTTGAGGGTTCTACCATTCACTGTATATTCCCTACCTGTATTAGACCTTCCAAAATGCATTACCTCACATTTGTCCGGATTAAACTCCATCTGCCATCTCTTCGCCCAAGTCTCCAAACAATCTAAATCCTGCTGTATCTTCTGACAGTCCTCATCGCTATCCACAATTCCACCAACCTTTGTGTTGTCTGCAAACTTACTAATCAGACCAGTTACATTTTCCTCCAAATCGTTTATATATACTACGAACAGCAAAGGTCCCACCACTAGTCACAGCCCTCCAATCAGAAAAGCACCCTTCCATTGCTACTCTCTGCCTTCCATGACCTATCCAGTTCTGTATCCACCTTGCCAGCTCACCCCTGATCCCGTGTGACTTCACCTTTTGTACCAATCAGTTGTTCAATCAGTAAGAATGAACAACAACACCTCCTCCACAATAGTCCTCAATACCAGGGTCCCACAAGGCTGCGTACTTAGCCCCCTACTCTACTCCCTGTACACACACGACTGCGTGGCAAAATTTGGTTCCAACTCCATCTACAAATTTGTTGATGATACGACCATAGTGGGCCGGATCTCGAATAACGCCGAGTCAGAATACAGGAGGGAGATAGAGAACCTAGTGGAGTGGTGTAGCGACAACAATCTCTCCCTCAATGCCAGCAAAACTAAAGAGCTGGTCATTGACTTCAGGAAGCAAAGTACTGTACACACCCCTGTCAGCATCAACGGGGCCGTGGTGGAGATGGTTAGCAGTTTCAAATTCCTAGGGGTGCACATCTCCAAAAATCTGTCATGGTCCACCCACGTCGACGCTACCACCAAGACAGCACAACAACGCCTATAATTCCTCAGGAAACTAAGGAAATTCAGCATGTCCACATTAACTCTTACCAACTTTTACAGATGCACTATAGAAAGCATCCTATCTGGCTGCATCACAGCCTGGTATGGCAACTGCTTGGCCCAGGACCGCAAGGAACTTCAGAGAGTCGTGAACACCGCCCAGTCCATCACACGAACCTGCCTCCCATCCATGGACTCCATCTACACCTCCCACTGCCTGGGGAAAGCGGGCAGCATAATCAAAGACCCCTCCCACCCGGCTTACTCACTCTTCCAACTTCTTCCATCAGGCAGGAGATACAGAAGTCTGAGAACACGCACGAACAGACTCAAAAACAGCTTCTTCCCCATTGTTACCAGACTCCTAAATGACCCTCTTATGGACTGACCTCATTAACACTACACCCTGTATGCTTCACCCGATGCCAATGCTTATGTAGTTACATTGTATACCTTGTGTTGCCCTATTATGTATTTTCTTTCATTCCCTTTTCTTCCCATGTACTGTATGATCTGTTGAGCTGCTCGCAGAAAAATACTTTTCACTGTCCCTCGGTACACGTGACAATAAACAAATCCAAATCCAAATCCACACCCTCAATTTTATCGATTTAATTGTATTTATATCTGGTTGGAGTCTGAGTATAATTACCATACTTTGTCCATCAGTAACCTGGAAGCTGCCATACACCTGACTTCATCTGACCCTCCAAAAAGTGAAAGCAGAAGGAGAAATGAACTTAATTCTTTTTTAGCTTTATTTATTTTACAGGGCAGCAAATTCATCAAAAGAACTGCCAAAGGTTCCAATTGACCTGTCGCCAACGGCTAAGGAAAGAAAAGCAGAAGGCAGCAGGTGCTGCGAATCTGAAATAAAACAGAAAGTGTCGGGAATCCTCTGCTGTGGGCAGAGAAACATTTCCAGTCCATGTGGCTCGTCTTCAGAGCTTCGGAGTTCTAAACTTCTGCTGCCAGACCTGCTGAAGATTTCGAACAGTTTCTGTCTTTTATTACTAAATAATAAATTGAGTTTGGATTGTGTCTCTTCAGACGCGGCACCTCGCAAAGCCAATTATGTCCATCACTGTGACAATATAAACCATTTTGGACCAAGTAACTGTGGATGCAGCGTTTGCTATTCCTACATGTGACCCAGTCCATGTCTCTGAAACACAAGCACGACTGGACACGGATGGTTGATGAGAAAGGGGAAATTGCATGGTGTGGATTATGAACGTGATCACTCTGTCCCATCACGTTTTTTTATTTCAGATAGGAATAAATATAAAATAGGGACGGGGACAGAGAGGCTTAAAAATGGGTTGGTGCCGATCTTCAGCCATGGGCTGGCTGCAGGGGTTGATTCCTGTACCAGAGTGTGAAGACCAGCAGCACAGCCAAAAATGGGCATCAGGTGCCTGAGATCATTGAGCTCCGACACTTTGTTGGGTGTTTCCAGGCTGCTCACTGGAGAAGGGCTTTGGCATTTTGACCAACTGCTTACCCTGCAGTGAGGATACAAATACGCTGCCTTTAACTCTGTTGAAGAGTCACGCAGAGACGAAACACTGGACGGGATTCTCTGTTGCCTGACGTTACCTGAAGGCCCCCCCCCCAAGGCTCCGCCCCCCCTCCCTCGTTGGCCCGGGTTCCCGGCGGAGCGGGGGACATGTGCTCTCAGTTTTCGTGAACCTGGACTGATTCCAGCGCTGCCACAGCCGGGCGTGGGAGCTGTGTTGCTGGCCGTGTGGGGACCTCGGTGAGGGGATGGGGGGACTGGTGGAGGATGGCCCGGGGGGGGGGGGGGGGGGGGCATGATCTGGTAAGTCAGATCCGCACATGGCCAGTGCCATGTCGTACGGCGCGACCGCTGAAGGTCACCGCCATTCGCACGCATTGCCACGGACCCGGCAATTCTCCCGACGTTTATTTTGTGAAGGCCGTGCGTTTTATGTGGTGCACCCTTATTGGTCGGAGGACCAGTGCTGGGGCCGCACCGATTTTTTCATCGTGGAACGAGACACATCCTGTGGCCATTGCCTCAAAATCGGAGAATCCAGCCCATTGTCTCTGCTTCTCTCTCCACAGGTCCAACCAGACCTGCTGATTTTGACACCATTTTCTGGCAGCACCTCGGGAACAGGCTTCGAACTGGGAGGAACGTCTTCTGGTCAATGGGTGCGTCAACCATTCTGGGTGGTTTGGCATCTACACTGAGAAATGGGTGCAGCATCATCACATTTGAAGGCAATATAGCGTTGCCACCGTGTTAAATACTCGTGTTCACACAGGTTGTCTTATTTAGTTTCAAGATACTGTTGCTAATGGTAGAAATTAGAAGTACCTCGGGTATAAATCTAGTGGAGTCCTTCAGGAGTTAAAGGGAAAGGAAAATTGCGACAATCTGATTTACCACACATGACTGAAATCCGAGTTCTGATTTATCTTTCTGAATAATTTAACTCCTTTTTTAATAAAAGCTTTTTCTTTCGGTCACCACTGCAATTATCGTTCTACTCTTTCATTTACTGGATTTGGTGAGTAACTCTCATTTCATGACAGGGTTTGGAGCTCACCAGATATTGGGTTACTCGGGATCGTTTCCATTAGCCCGATAAAGTAATATGGTATTTATCAGTAAATGGTGAAATTAGATTTATTTCCAAAGAAACCAGACCAGGTCTTGGCAGAAATACAAACTGTGACAGCGGGGAAAGACTGTCTCCGTGATCTGTAGCAGAGGTTTGCTAATATTCCTCCTGTGGTTTTAGACGACAGACCAGCCTAACCTGCAGCAACTTTCAGTTTGTCATCTCCACCACAGCAAGCAGGCCCTCACTGCCAACACGCAGGCCAAAGGAAAGTTCCAGGAATAGATCTGGGGCAGAACTTTCCAAAATAAATGGCAAAAGGGTCTGGTTCAGACTGAAAACGGGCGATTCCTCTCCCGAAGGACAGCCAGCTTTGCTGACCAGGTCGTCTGACGCTGTCAAAAAATAAATCGTGACGGGGGGGAGGGGGGTTGCCGGCGCTCTGGCAGGATGGGACACGATGGAGATGGCAAACCCGGCGACACAGAGATCGGGGCAGCATCTTTAAAGGGCACCCTGACTGGTGCTGAAATATACTTACTCCCCCGACCCTTCATACACCCTTCCACCCTCCTTTCATGGGCATGGCTCCCCCAGGCCCTGACCCTAGGCAGTGCCACCCTGGCACACAGGCACTGTGACATTGCCACCCTGGCAGTGTGCCTGCTGGCTTTGCAATGCCACCCGGGCACCTTGGCAGTATCATAGTGGCAGTGCCAAGGTGCCCATGGCCAAGGCAAAGGGCCAAGGGGCTACCTTTCCCTGTCCCTGACCACCCAGGGGCCTCTGGATTTCCATGATGGCCAGGGAGCCCCCCCCCCCCCCCCCCACCCTGGGTGTAGCTCCACTTGGTCCATGTTTGTGTCGACCGGTACTGAATGGCACCCAGCTGGGAATCCCTGGAGAGGCCGTTAGATGTCGTGAGCTCGATAGATCCTGGGCGAGTTGTCTAAGTGGGTTTAAAACCGTCTTCGGTGCGTGAGACTTGGTCACACCCAGTGTGAGGTCTGGATAGATCTCGCGAGGCGTACTGGCTGCCGGGGAGTACGCGGGAGACCTCTCCCGGCATCTACCGGCCGCAGTGGGCTCCTGTTCGGGCGCAACATGGCCGATAGATCACGTCCTATGATTCTACGATTCTAAGACCATCTAAAGCTGAGAGGGATGAAGTTGAATCTTGCAGGAAAAAACCCATCTCATGCCTGGAAGGAAGAAGTACCAAAACGAAAGTCTGAACTTCAGAAAGACTTTAACTGGAAGTCATTCCAGTGCATCAAAGATCCTTATCTTTTTATTTTTATTAATATTTTCTTTCCCTTTCCACCATCCTTTCCCCACTGTTTTGTTGTCTGTCTCTGTTTGTATAGAGAGTGCGGTGCGTTAGAAAGGGGGGTGCGAAGGGCAGCACGGTTGCGCAGTGGTTAGCATTGCTGCCTCACAGCGCCGAGGGTCCCAGGTTCGATCCCAGCTCTGGGTCACTGCCCGTGTGGAGTTTGCACATTCTCCCTGTGTCTACGTGGGTCTCACCCCCACAACCCAAAGATGTGCAGGCTAGGTGGATTGAAAATGCTAAATTGCCCTTAATTGGAAAAAAATGAATTGGGTACTGTAAATTTATATTAAAAAAAAGAAAGGGGGTTGGGAAAGGGGTATTAGATAATCAGGTATATTATGGGCAACCTGGTAGCACATCGCAAAAGCAAATTACTGCGGATTCTGGATGCGTTAGCTCTTTTCTCTCCTACAGATGCTGCCAAACCTGCTGAGATTTTCCAGCATTTTCTTCTTTATGGTAGCACAGTGGTTAGCACAATGGCTTCACAGTTCCAGGGTCCCAGGTTCGAATCCCACTTGAGTCACTGTCTGTGTTGAATCTGCACGTTCTCCCCGTGTCTGGGTTTGTTTCCTCCGGGTGCTCCGGTTTCCTTCCACAAGTCCCTAATGACGTGCTTATTAGGTGAATTGGACATTCTGAATTCTCCCTCTGTGTACCTGAACAGGCGCCAGAGTGTGGCAACTAGGGGCTTTTCACAGTAACTTCATTGCAGTGTTAATGTAAGCCTACTTGTAACAATGAAGATTATTATTAAAGATTATTATTATATTTTCTGTCCGTTTAATTATAATACTGTGCACAATAACAGGTTACCAATGTTGTAAAGTTACAAACCTGGTGACTGGAGGTTAGCGGGGCTCAACCAAGGACCTTGGGTATTTTAAATAAAATCTAATTTCACCAGTGTTGTGACTCCGGGTAAAGTGGGGCTGGAATTGACTGCGCACTAACCCAGCGTGTCTGATAAAGTGGAGCGTGAAGGCTCATCCATTAAAGAAGCTATGCTATCACATCCCTCCCCCGTTAAGTCCCTCAATAACATATTTACAGAATAGGTTGGGTACAGTTAGTTTATACAATAAAAAGGCTGAACCACACAAGGGGAGAGAGTGCATAACAGTTCATCACAACATCAATCTGTGGGGCGATTTGCTGGGTCTCATAGACCGCTCTACTCCCCAAACCGGCCCCTCCAACTCTGAGGTTGTCGTCTGTGGAAGATTGTCTTTGAGATTTGACCACTAGACCATGGGCATTCCCTTCTCCAGTTCCCTCCTGGGTCGTTGATGGGGTCTGCTCAGAACTGTCCGGCTGTCCAAATCCACCATTAACTCGACAGGGCCTGAGTTTGATACAATTCTGCCTGGGAATCAAACTGAGCCTGAGGCAAAGATCCTGACGAGGAACAGGCCCCCCATTTGTCTCCTTTGTGCCAAGCATGTTGTTTCCTCTGTGAGCCCTGCTGTGTCTCCAGCCTCCCCATCAAATGTCCAATTGTGTCCGGACGTGGCAGGCCATGAATAACTCCGTCAGTGTGACGCCCATGGTGGCATACAGGGTCGCGTTATAAGAGAGAAGAAAGTTGGTTAACGAAGGCGCAGTGGTCAGTATGACTGCTTCTTCACGGCTGTTTTGAATGTCTGAGCGGCTCTCTCCGCTAACCCGTTTGAGGCGGGGTGATGGGGCTATTCCAGTCTGCTGAATGTCATTTGTTCGTATAAACTGCTGAAACTCTTCTCCAGCGCACACAGTGCTGTTGTCAGACACTATTCCTTCAGGCAGCCCATAGGTAGCACAAATACACTGCTGAGCCTCTTCTTGTGGCCGCCAAGGTTGTTATTCCATCTCTTGGACATCCAAACACTTTGAGTGGTTGTCAACCAAGACGAGGAACATTCTGCCCAGGAAAGAGCCTGCAAAGTCCTCGTGTACCCTCGTCGAGTAGACCATTCCCATGGGTGGTTGGTTGTGGGTGGCAATGTCTGCTGTCTCTGGTGGGGGTCGCACTGGGTCACTATTGGTTCAATATCTGTATCTACGCCGGGCCACAAATGCAGCTTCTCGATAGCATTTTCAGTTTTGTTTGACTGGATGGATACTGTGAAATTCCTGCAACAATGGATCTCTTGCTGGGGGTGGTACCAGAATACGACTCCATTCTCTCAACTAAACATGTCTTTGCTAAGTGAGAGAAGGCCTTAACTGGTCAGATTTATCATGGTGCTGTTTAAGATCATGCGCTTCACTTTGGACAGGACTGGATCGCGTTGCGCCCAGTTTGTTTTATGACCTGACGATACTGGCACAGTGTCGAGAACGTTTAGTGCTTTACTGCCGGGACGATTTCTTGAGACATCGGTACTGGTCCAGGTTCTTTGGAAGTGGTGACAGATTCAGCGCATCAGGGTTTGAAACGTGTGTGCCTGACCCACGCTGAAAGATTAAATCGTCAACGCCAACAACCAGACCCACCGTTGTACAGTGACAGAGCCAAATGGAGGTATCGGCTGGTCTTCATGGAGGAGCTCGAACAAAGGTTGTGGTCAGTTATTATTGTGAAACTCTGCCCAGGGGCAGACTGCTGAGATTTCTTGTCACCGTAGATTATGGCCAGTCCATCTTTATAATGGGGGAAACATTGAACGTTTTGGGACAACCAAGGCACCAGCAACAGTGCTAACCACTGTGCTAGCGTGCCGCCCGAATAACCTTCTGTTTATCCTTCCCTGCTATTTCATTGCTGTAAAAAAGTAATGGAGCTGCTCAATACACTGCCTCCAGTCTTCCTCCCCATGGGTCAAATAGGGCAAGCTTCCCAATCATTGGGCATTGTTCACTCACTGTTCTGTGATGCTGTCAACACTTTCCCATTTCTCTGTTCGTTTTGGAGGCTCCTTCCCTCCTCCTCGAATTCTGAATCACTGAGGACTTGCCATCGATCCAGTTGACACTTGTCGCCAATGTGGTGGTTTGAGGGACTACTCGGGCGACTTCCAGTATATCGGAACAAGAGTTTATGGGTACCAAGTAAAGGCAAATGATACACAGACAGAGAGTCAGTAAACGGGTCTCCACTCTCTGGCTTCAGGGTCCACTCATCCCGGGAACCCGCTCTCAAGGCCTTGTGCTTTTTCCCATTGGTCGGGGTTCCCATGGGAGCACGCGACAGGCCCTGAGCTGGTCACATGGACTGCGAGGGCTCTCCCCTTAATGGGGCCACGATACCCATCCTGTCCATCGCCCAATTCAAACATACGAAGAAGGAGCAGGAGGAGGCCATTCAGCCCCTCGAGTCTGCTCCACCATTTAATACTATCAAGGCTGATCTGATAATGACCTCAAATTTTCATTCCCCCTACCCCGATAACCTATCAGTCCCTTGCTTACCAAGAATCTATCCACCTGTGTCGTAACAATATTCAAATACTCCGCTTCCACCTTTTCAGGAAGAGTTCCAAAGACTCAACCGTCTGACAACATTTCACCTCATCTCCATTTAAGATGAGCGACCCCTTATTTTTAAACAATGACATCCAGAGGAAACATCCTCTCCACATCCACCCTGTCAATACCCCACAGGATCTCATATGTTTCAATCAAGTCGCCTCTCATTCTTCTAAACTCCAGGGGGTACAATCTCAGCCTGTCCACCCTTTCCTCATTAGGCAACCCACCCATTCCTGATATTAGCCTGGTAAACCTTCTCTGAACTGCTTCTAATGAATTCACATCTTTCCTTAACTAAGACCAATACTGTGCACAATTCTCCAGATGTGGGAGCGATTCTCCGACCCCCGCACCAGGCCGGAGAATTGCCACAACCGCGCCACGGTGCCCCAACGCCGGCACGCGATTCTCTGAGGTGCGGAGAATCGCAGCCATTTGTGCCGGCGCATTTGGCACGGCTGCTGGAATTGGCGGGGCCGCCGATTCTCCGGCCCGGATGTGCCGAGCGGCCGCACCGATACGACAGAGTCCGGCTGGCACCATTGACCCCTGGTCGGTGCCAGCGGGAACTCTGCGCGAACGGTCAGGGGGCGCCCTGTGGGGGGGGGGGGAGTGGCCTCTGATGGGGTCTGGCCCGCGATCGGGCCGCCTCTACCCCCCCCGCGGGCCTACTTTCTGGCGTAGCCGGCCCCTGAACACCGACGCCATGTTGAGTCGGGGCCGGCACGCTAAAGAGGTCCCCCGCGCATGTACAGGTTGGCGCGGCCCAACTGCGCATGCGCGGGTTAGCGCGGCACCCATTTTGGGCCGCGAAAGGAGGCTGAAGCAGCGTGAAACACTCCAGTGCCGTGCTGGCCCCCTGTGCGGGCCAGAATTGGTCGTACCAGGGCCCGATTCGCGCTGTCGTGAAATGCAACGGCGTTCACAATGGCGCAAACACTTGGGTTCCATATTGGAGAATCGCCCCCGTGGTCTCACCAGTGCCTTGTACAACTGAAGCATAACCTTCATACTCAATTCCTCCCACAATAAATAATACCATCCTGTCAGCTTTCCTAATCATCTGCACAATTTGCCTTTAGTGATTCATGCACTCGGACACCCAGATCCCTCTGTACCTCACAGCTCCTCAATCTTTCACCATTTAGATAATAAGCTTCTTTATTCTTCCTGCCAAAGTGGACATTTTCACACGTTTGCTGGACCTTTGTCCACTCTCTTAACCTAGCTAGAGGGCCCCCGGTGGCACTGCTCTTTGCTGAAGTTTACGAAGGTGTAAAGCTCCATTCGGGAGAATCTTGATGTAAATTTGTTTCCCTCGGAGGCAGTGAATTAAATATCTTTGGGCAGGTTGCAGCAAAAACAACTGGCGTTTCATTAACTGCTCCAGGCAGATAAATAAACAAATGTGTTGCCATCGTATACCACAGTAAATAAAATAAAAAATCCCTGCCTGTCTCATAGAAAGCAGCTCTTTGCTTCATATATAAAATGAGCATTACTGCCTGATTTGTTTAGAGTGCGGGCCAAGAAATACAAAACATTGAATTAATTTGCATCTTTCCTTCTTTGCAAAATATCTCAATGACAGCACTTAATGTTATTAAATGTTGCCCTCAGATAAACAAGTTTAAATTCAGGACTTTTATTCAGAATGCCAAAGTGAATAATGACTGCACCTTCAAGAATTTGTCATTTAATGTTTGCTTTTATTGCTTTGACTCCTCACGTAAACATGAGAAGGAAACGTAGCTGTCACTTCCAGTTTGAAGATATTAGAATTAAATAGCTACGCTTTGCAGCCTGTTGCAATGCTTTATGGTGTGATTTACACCTCATTCCTGGTCCTGCTTGTGATTAACAATGGGGAGGTAGCGGAGGGAGGTGGGCTGTTGTTTAAGGCAGCACTTTGTTGTCGTCCCATTTCAAGCTCCCCTGGGAAACACTCGTGTCTGGAAACTGTGCAGAAGGAAGGCAGTGAAGATGCCTGATGCACCTTTTACCTCAGTATAGTACTTACCATCAACCTTAAGGCAGGTGGCAGGATGGGGCAGGGACACTGGGCATCAGTGGGTTCAGCTGATGCTGCTGACAACATAGATAAGCCCTGAGATGCCCCAGTGCATTGCCTTAACCAACAAGCTCCAATCAATGACCTTGCGAGCTTTACTGGGGGTTGCAATAGAAGACAGCGATGGGACCTAACCCTGTGAAAACACTTAGCTCATGGTTTGCAAATCTTTGCCCTCTTGCATTTTTTAAACACATTCCTCCATGAGCAGTGGGTGTTGCTGGCTGGCATTTATTGCCTCTTCCGAATTGCCCAGGAACTGAGTGTCTTACTAGGGCCATTTTATTAAAACATTCAACCTGTGCGTCCGGAGTCACATGTAGGCCAGACTGGGTAAGGACGGCAGATTTCCTTCACTAAAGGACATTAGTGAACCAGATGGGATTTTTTGACAATTAACAATAGTTTCATGGTCGTCATAATAACAATAACAACCTTTTCTTATCACAAGTATGAAGTTACTGTGAAAAGCCCCTAGTCACCACATTCCGGCACCTGTTTGGGTAAGCTGGTACGGGAATTGAACCCACGCTGCTCACCTTATTCTGCATCACAAACCAGCTGTCTAGCCCACTGAGCTAAACCAGCCCTGATTTTTAATTCCAGATTTTTATCGAATTCAAATTTCACCATCCGGAGGGGCAGGATTTGAACCTGGGACCTCAGAGCTTTACTCTGGGTCTCTGTGTTACTAGTCCAGTGATAATACCACTATGCCACCACCTCCCCATGTCGCCTTCTTGAACCGTTGCCGGAATCTGGTGTAGATGAACTCACTGTGCTGTTAGGGAGTGTGTTCTAGGACTTTGACCCAACGACAGTGAAGGAACGGTGAAATATTTCCAAGTCAGGGTGGTGAGTGACTTGGAGGGGAGCCTCCAGGTGGCGGGGTTCCTGTTCTTCTCCTGCCTTTGTTCCTTTAGTTGATAGACGTCATGGGTCTGGAAGGTGTTCTCGAGAGAGAGCCAAGAATGGCTGCTGCTGGACATCTGTCAAGCATCACTAATGTACAGGCGACAGTACCTTGGAAAGTTTACAGAGCTTCTTCTACCACAGAGTGTGCGATTAAAAAGCTGTACTAATCCCACTGAATAATATTTCAATAACAAATGGAACCTAATCCAGAGTTAAATATCAGAGGTGGGTTTCTCTGTCGGGTAGACCTGACATCAACACTTTGGCAACAGATGGGGTTGGCAGTTTCTGTGCTATTACTCAGCAGTATGAGTTTTCTCTATTCTAATGACAGCCCATGGGTCTCCCCAAATTAAATGTATCAAGTATTGATTTTCGACTGAAACCATAATCATGTATTTGAGATAAAATAAGTTCCACCAAATCACCGACCTTCTGTTCTGCTCCCATTGCTCCACCCCCTCTTATCCAGTATATAATCCATCACATTTCTCCCTCTCTTTAGCTCTGAAGAAGAACCATATGGACTCGAAACGTTAACTCTGTTCCTCTTTCCACAGAGGCCGCCAGACCTGCTGAGTTTATCCAGCGCTTTGTACTTTTATTTCAGGTTTCCGGTACCTGCAGGATTTTGCGTTTATTACTATGTCCTTGCGAGCTGCCTGACAATGAATATCAGAACAGATTGCAGGAAATCTGACTGAAGCACTCCTGTTCTGTTGTGACGTTTTGCACTTTATCAGGGTGGGCAGGAAGTTTAAACTCGGAAAGTTTTTGCACAGGAGACAGTGAAAGCAAGACTTCAGTAGCTTGTTGGCCTGAGAATGCCCTGGCCAACGTTTATCCTGAAAACATTATCGAGTCATTATCACCGAGGGCAGCACGGTGGCACAGTGGGTTAGCCCTGCTGCCTCATGGCACCGAGGGCCCAGGGCAGCAGGGTGGCACAGTGGGTTAGCCCTGCTGCCTCACGGTGCCGAGGGCCCAGGGCAGCACGGTGGCACAGTGGGTTAGCCCTGCTGCCTCATGGCGCTGAGGTCCCAGGGCAGCACGGTGCCGAGGTCCCAGGGCAGCAGGGTGGCACAGTGAGTTAGCCCTGCTGCCTCACAGTGCCGAGGGCCCAGGGCAGCACGGTGGCACAGTGGGTTAGCCCTACTGCCTCACAGTGCCGAGGGCCCAGGGCAGCACGGTGGCACAGTGGGTTAGCCCTGCTGCCTCACGGTGCCGAGGTCCCAGGGCAGCTCCGTGGGGCAGTGGGTTATCCCTGCTGCCTCACGGTGCCGAGGTCCCAGGGCAGCACGGTGGCACAGTGGGTTAGCCCTGCTGCCTCATGGCACCGAGGGCCCAGGGCAGCAGGGTGGCACAGTGGGTTAGCCCTGCTGCCTCACGGTGCCGAGGGCCCAGGGCAGCAGGGTGGCACAGTGGGTTAGCCCTGCTGCCTCACAGTGCCGAGGGCCCAGGGCAGCACGGTGGCACAGTGGGTTAGCCCTGCTGCCTCACAGTGCCGAGGGCCCAGGGCAGCACGGTGGCACAGTGGGTTAGCCCTGCTGCCTCACGGTGCCGAGGTCCAGGGCAGCTCCGTGGGCAGTGGGTTATCCCTGCTGCCTCACGGTGCCGAGGTCCCAGGGCAGCACGGTGGCACAGTGGGTTAGCCCTGCTGCCTCATGGCACCGAGGGCCCAGGGCAGCACGGTGGCACAGTGAGTTAGCCCTGCTGCCTCACGGTGCTGAGGTCCCAGGTTCGATCCCGGCCCTGGGTCACTGTCCGTGTGGAGTTTGCACATTCTCCCCGTGCCTGCGTGGGTTTTGCCCCCACTACCCAAAGATGTGCAGGGTAGGGCATTGGCCACGCTAAATTGCCCCTTAATTGGAAAAATGAATTGGGTACTCTAAATTTATTTTAAAAAGTCATTACCACCTAGCGATTTGTGGGATGTTTCTGAGGGGAAACTGTCTCTTGTTTCCGAAATTGCCCCAGTGATGGAACTTCAGAAACCGCACTTTGCAGTGAAATGCTCCGACGCACCCTGAGGTTATGAAAGGTGCTAAATAAATGCAAAGCAGGATTTTCCAGCCAGGATTTTCCAGCCAGGATTTTCCAGCCAGGATTTTCCAGCCAGGGTTTTCCAGCCAGGATTTTCCAGTCCCATCGGAGTGAATGGAATTTTGTACGCCCGCCACATTTTACTGCCCCTCTGCGGCGGAGCCTCGAGATTCCACCCCAACCACTTGATTCTTTCACTTGGGATTATGAAGGCGCTGAATGATACCCGGTCTGCATGCTTCTCACACACACACCCAGCCTGCCCGCGTGGCACCCCAGGGCACACACCCAGCCTGCCCGCACGGTGCCCCAAGGCACACACCCAGCCTGCCCGCACGGTGCCCCACGGCACACACCCAGCCTGCCCGCACAGTGCCCCAAGGCACACACCCAGCCTGCCCGCACGGTGCCCCAAGGCACACACCCAGCCTGCCCGCACGGTGCCCCAAGGCACACACCCAGCCTGCCCGCGCGGTGCCCCAAGGCACACACCCAGCCTGCCCCCCAGGGCACACACCCAGCCTGCCCGCACGGCACCACAGGGCACACACCCAGCCTGCCTGCACGGTGCCCCAAGGCACACACCCAGCCTGCCCGCACGGTGCCCCAAGGCACACACCCAGCCTGCCCGTACGGTGCCCCAAGGCACACACCCAGCCTGCCCCCCAGGGCACACACCCAGCCTGCCCCCCAGGGCACAGACCCAGCCTGCCCCCCAGGGCACACACCCAGCCTGCCCGCACGGCACCACAGGGCACAGACCCAGCCTGCCCGCGTGGCACCACAGGGCACACACCCAGCCTGCCCGCACGGCACCCCAGGGCACACACCCAGCCTGCCCGCACGGTGCCCCAGGGCACAGACCCAGCCTGCCCGCACGGTGCCCCAAGGCACACACCCAGCCTGCCCGCACGGCACCCCAGGGCACACACCCAGCCTGCCCGCACGGCACCCCAGGGCACACACCCAGCCTGCCCCCCAGGGCACACACCCAGCCTGCCCGCATGGTGCCCCAGGGCACACACCCAGCCTGCCCGCACGGCACCACAGGGCACAGACCCAGCCTGCCCGCACGGCACCCCAGGGCACACACCCAGCCTTCCCGCACGGCACCCCAGGGCACACACCCAGCCTGCCCGCACGGTGCCCCAAGGCACACACCCAGCCTGCCCGCGTGGCACCACAGGGCACAGACCCAGCCTGCCCGCACGGCACCCCAGGGCACACACCCAGCCTGCCCGCACGGCACCCCAGGGCACACACCCAGCCTGCCCGCACGGCACCCCAGGGCACACACCCAGCCTGCCCGCACGGCACCCCAGGGCACACACCCAGCCTGCCCGCACGGTGCCCCAGGGCACACACCCAGCCTGCCTGCACGGTGCCCCAGGGCACAGACCCAGCCTGCCCGCACGGTGCCCCAGGGCACAGACCCAGCCTGCCCGCACGGTGCCCCAAGGCACACACCCAGCCTGCCCGCACGGTGCCCCAAGGCACACACCCAGCCTGCCCGCACGGTGCCCCTACAAACCACACACACACCCAGCCTGCCCGCATGGTGCCCCACGGCACACACCCAGCCTGCCCGCACGGTGCCCCTACAAACCACACACACACCCAGCCTGCCCGCACGGTGCCCCTACAAACCACACACACACCCAGCCTGCCCGCACGGTGCCCCAGGGCACAGACCCAGCCTGCCCGCACGGTGCCCCACGGCACACACCCAGCCTGCCCGCACGGTGCCCCACGGCACACTTCCAGCTCGGGTCAGAAGTGGATTGGATGATATTTTTCGGACTGTCAGCCCTCACACAGGGCCCATCGAGCAGGATTTGCAGCAGATCATTTTCAAACCTGTCTGCCTTCACTCTCTGTTCATCCTCAGTTTGGTTTTGAGCTCCAGAGCTGGATTGGCACCACCATGTGGGTAATGCTGTACCTTGGCTCACTCTGTAACCTCCACTGTTTGCTCAGAAAATCATTTCAGACATTTTTCTATTAACTGTCTGCCCTGAGGAAGCTGCAGACGGTGAAACTATGATTTAATTTTGCAAACATGGTTTCATTGCAGAATTATCAATGGTATTTATTTCTTTTCGAGCTTCTTGGCAGCACGACTCGGAAGATTATGATTTGCAATGTCCTTTCTGAGGTAATATTTTGAAGGACTTCCAGGATTTGTTTCAGAAAAAGAACATGGAAAATGGGATCAGGAGGCCGTTTGGTCCATTGAACCTGTACAGACCCTTCCAAAATCATTCTACTCACAATCACCCGTCTACCACGTCCTATTCCTGTAGCTACACCTGTGAATCCCTGGACACTAAGGGGCAATTTAGCACGGCCAATCCACCTAACCTGCACATCTCTGGACTGTGAGAGGAAACCAGAGCACCCGGAGGAAACCTACGTACACACGTCGGAAACTCCATCGTGTTTCTCGACGGCGTCAACACGGCCTCAGGATCAGCAATTCTGGCCCCTACAGGGGATCAGCATGGCAATGGAGTGACCCATGCTGCTCCAGCTGCTGATCCCGGCGTGAACTGGGCGCCGCGAGTTCCACATATGCGCAGTGACTCCCTTCTCCGCGACGGCCCTGACGCAACATGGCGCAGAGCTATAGGGGCCGGCGCGGAAGAAAGGAGGCCCCCAGCCAGAGAGGCCGTCCGCCGATCGGTGGGCCCCGATCACGGGCTAGTCCACATCGGAGGCCCCCCCCCGGCGTCGGACCCCCCCCCCCCCCCCCCCCCCCCCCCCCCCCGGCGTCGGACCGCCCCCCCCCCCCCCCCCCCCCCCGGCGTCGGACCACCCCCCCCCCCAGTCCCTTCGGCCCTGGTTGGCATGGCGCCAAAGGCCTTCCACGCCGGCTGGCGGGGCACAAACCACTCCGGCGCCGGCCTAGCCCCTGAAGGTGCGGAGGATTCGGCACCTTTGGGGCGTGCCGATGTTCACACCACTCCGTCCCGCCGGGACCCCTCCGCCCCACCGGGTACGGGAGAATCCCGCCCATGGAGTTTGGTGGAAGGTCAGTAATAATCTCACTGGTGCCAGAACTGGTTCAAGGTGTTAAACTCCAGCTCCCACAAGGAACAATTTCCTCTGCTAAGCAACCAGAGCGAGAAAAGAGAGGAAAGAGTGGGAAAGGAATTGTCCACACACGGGGATGTTAAGATTAGGAACACAAATCGAAAAGAGGCAGAGATTTTAAATGTTAACGGGGCATGTACATGAAGAGATCTAAATGACACGATGAGGAGGGGACTGTTAGCTGTGGAACTGAACCGGATTACTCTGTTCAAGAATTGACATATTGATGAGCAAAACAGCTTCCATCAGTGGGATGAGTCTAACATTTGGGGTGGGATTGTCCCCCCAGAATGTGTTCTCCGATGGGATGAAGAATCAGGCGTCAGACAAACCCGGGATTGGCACTGGGTGGCCACCCGAAAGCCATGTTCCGACCCCTCGCTGACAGTGTGAATGGGTTCCATGGCGCAGGCCAATTGGGGCATGAAAATAAATAGAAGCATCTATTTAGCAGGCCCGGAGCCCTATACTCCACCCTCCCTAGATTCTCAGGTCCTCGTGGCCAGGAATCATGTGGGCGAGGTTCACTTGTGGCCTCTATGATTAACCATTACCCCGTTGACCCACTGCAAGGTCCACTATGTCAGGCCCACGGTTAGAGAGCCCAAGGCAATCTCCCCCTGCAGCGCAAATCAACCCTAGTCCCCCCTCAACCCCCCCCCCCCCCCCCCCACACACACACACACACCACCGAGCAGCCCACAAACCGGATTGTCCGGGCGCCACATTCACCCCCAAATACAGGGATGACCCAAACCCACCCTCCCCCCGGGACCCCTGTTATAAGGGACTCCCTACAGGGATCCCTATTACTGGGGTCTAAGCGGGAAGTTGCCCGATTACAAGTTTCCCGGGGGGGGGGGGGGGGGGAATGGGTCTGGTCACCCCTGTACTTGGGAGTGAGGGGAGGGGGAGGCGGGAACACAGGCAATCAGGTGGTGGGGGGCTGCCATGCAGTTGAGGGGGTTGGGGCCGGGCTGATTTGGTATTTGGGAGGGGTCGAGTCCAATTTGCGGTGGGAGGGGGGGGATTCCGGCTACGGGACCCCGCTATTGGGCCGCTGCTCAAGATGGCGGCTCCATATCAGGATTCCCCAGCAATGCCCTCGTGTTCCATGCCATGCAGAAATGGGAAACCCCATCGGCCGGCTGCAAGCGGGGAGGCTTAGCACCAGGAAACGTGCGCGGCGGGCGGGGCGCAGAATGCGCCCTTAGTCTCCAAACGAAGAATCCTGGCCCAGATCTTTATCCTTTTGACCGACATGAAATGTTCTTTGATTCCAGTGCTGGTGACACCAGATAAAATCCAGGTCAAATATTTCCCCCTCTGCTTTGAACAATGTAATCCCAGTGTCAGGATTCTGAACCAACTGATGCACCATCGATTGCACGCGAGGCGAGTGATTTACCAATGTCAGGCTTTAATTAACTAGAACACAGCCTGGCGATCGTCTACAGTGGAAAGGAACGATCGTCAGGCTTCTGAGCATTTATACCTCGTTGATAGAGGCGTGGTTAACTCAGCCTCTCGGCCAATCGGTCGAGAGGCACATGACCGACCAGGGCCAATGGTAAGCCGACGTTCTGGCCCAATGGCAGACGAGTATGCAGATCATATCATCACACCAACACTGTGCTTGAGAGGAAATATTTCTTTTTAAATTCAGAATTTTGCTGAGAATAAAGTTCAACTCATTATTAAATGAACAGAAAACGTGAAAGTCCATTGAAAGTAAACTCAAGAGGCTAAAACAGAACCGATGGTCAGATGCTAAGTGGCATTTGGAATAGAGTAATTATTATAAATTAACACATTATTATATGCTTTGATTTTGGTTAAATGTTGTGCCCAAGGCTGGTGATAACATTGTGAGGGAGGGGAGTGTTAGTGTTTCAGTTATATGGAATAAGTGCAGAGTCTTACAATCATATCATTGACAAATCAATATCCTATTAATCTATGTGACAGAACACTCTCTTCCATTAAACTCACTGTACATGTTAAAGTGGGTGGTGTTAGAGAACTTCCACATCACAAAACAGTTCTTTGGAAATGATTTGCCTAATTTCAATCACAATTGCCTGACTATGTCAATGTTATACCCGTTTCTAATACTTGAACAAGCTGTCTACGAAGGCACCTGACACAACCTCTGTCTTAATAAATAATGGGCACAGTAAGAAGTCTTACAACACCAGGTTAAAGTCCAACAGGTTTGATTCAAACACGAGCTTTCGGAGCGCAGCCTGAGGAAGGAGCAGCGCTCCGAAAGCTCGTGTTTGAATCAAACCTGTTGGACTTTAACCTGGTGTTGTAAGACTTCTTACATGTGCTCACCCCAGTCCAACGCCGGCATCTCCACATCATTAATAAATAATAATAGTCACAACCCGTTGGGTTAGTGTGAGGTCGATTCCAGCCCCACTGGACCCAGACTTGCAACACAATTGAAATTAATAAATCATTCTTAGAAAAACGCCCAAAGTCTTTGGCCCTTGGCTGCCCAATAACTATGTCACCAGGTTTATAAATTTATACATAATTAGGTTGATTAATAACAGTAACTATAATTAAACGTGCAGCAAACACAAAGGTTAACTATTAGCTCATTCCCAACCCCCCCCAACTTAAACATACCCCCTCTACACACACACACAAGCTCCACAGTCAATCCGGGTGACTCTCAGCTTGTGAGGAACACACTGCAATGTGAACAAGTGACATGGCGCTGTTGCTTCACAGCCCCAGGGTCCCAGGTTCAATTCCCTGCTGGGTCACTGTCTGTGCGGAGTCTGCATGTTCTCCCTGTGTCTGTGTGGGTTTCCTCCGGGTGCTCCGGTTTCCTCCCACAGTCCAAACACGTGCAGGTTAGGTGGATTGGCCGTGATAAATTGCCCTTAGTGACCAAAAGGGTAAGGAGGGGTTATTGGGTTGCGGGGATAGGGTGGAAGTGAGGGCTTAAGTGGGTTGGTGCAGACTCGATGGGCAGAATGGCCTCCTTCTGCACTGTATGTTCTATGTTCTGTGTCAGGGACAAACATTTTGCTTCTGTAGTTCTCTATTCATTCCTCGTTAAAGGACACATTCTGCTTAGCTGTCTGCATGCTAGCATTAAAATGCTTTTCACATGTGCTGTGAATAACACACTTAACCTCAAATCATTTTCCTCCATGCCCTTTACATGTAGGATGAGGGGAGTTTATGATCAATGCTGGATATTGCTGTCCTTTGATTCCTTGGCCCAACAAACTGGGGTATCTGGTGAAAAAGTTGAGCTTTTGCATTGTTTTGGCTTTGTCACTAAATATTCCAAAAGATTGTTGCCAGCATTATCCAGGTAGCTGTGACCAGTCTCAAATAAAGATGATTGTGGTATTTAACTGATTAATGATGTGATGCGTAGTCACCTGGGATGGCCACTTACAACCAGGAACAGGGAAGGTTGCAAAGCATAGTGGGTAAAATGGGCAATGCGAGATTCAGACAGGCTCAGAGCCTGAAATGTATATTTGTGAGAGAGGAATCCAGACGGTATCGAAACCCCAACCGATTAGCATTTGATGGTCCATCTGCCCCAGACAAAGGACTGGTGCTTGAGCGACCGGTACAGTCCCAGACATTCCGGCGCCACTCCCTGTACTAGGGAAGTGTAAACAACAGGGTCAGTGACTGCTTGGGACACACCCAGCCATCCAGACACCCGCCCATTTATTGGTTCGAATCGAATATAGTGATCAGGGATCACCCAATTCGTGGGGTCCAAACTGAAGGAACGCCCAATAGAGGGCGAAAACCCCCAGGAATAAGAAGAGAGTCCACCATGTGTTCATCCTCTTTTGGATCTGGCGCCCCGGCAACGACCATCTCCAATCGCAGTACCACCAGAAGCAAGTTCAACGCCCGCGACCAGACGGATGAGCCTAGCTGGGCAGCAGTTACTCCTACAGACTTGATAGATCCAGAATCGAACAATGGCCGCTGTTCCTCTGACCTAAGCCGGGTGTCTGAAGTTAAGTACAGGTTGTCTTAGTCGATAGGTGTAGTTTAACTAGTAGTGTTTATGTTGCATGACTAATTGTGTGTGTAAATAAAGTACTCTTGACCTTAAACTAACTAACTGGTGTTTGGCTGTTTGAACAATAGCCGGTTGAACCTTGTGGTGGTATCATTTGGTGACTCTGAGCATTAGAATATTGATATCCAAAGGAAGGAGGGAAACCTCACTGACAGCCGTATTTACAGTAGGTAAATAAAATGCAACAGATGTTATATTGACATGCTGTGATGCTACAGGATAGTGATATGGGGGTAATCATTGCTGTTAATGTCAAACCATTGTACATCAATGGGAGAGATGTAGATTCAGCGGCCAACCGAATGTCTGTTTTGTACGATAGCTGTGATGGAAACGGTGGGGGCAGTGTGCTGCATTCCCCGTTTGTGAACTCTGTGTTGTGACAGACATGAAGGGCCATAAAGACTGTGAGTGAACCCCCCCCCCACCCCGAGTTTCCCAGACTGAACCCACTTCCACCCCCCCCCCCCCCCCCCCCCCCCCGCCCCCAGCCCCCACAACCCCAGTTGAACTTATTTGGGTTCCCCAAATCCTCTCCGGGACCCCCCCCCCCCCCCCCCCCCGCGACTGGATGGTAAATGCGACCTGAACCTTCACCTCCGATACCCCCTTCGGGGGTGAGGTCACCAGATTGTTGTTTTCACGCAGATGTTGTAAATCACATCGGTGCCTGATGAATATTCAGTGATGGAGTTGGGGGGGGGGGAGTCCGGGCGAGAGGGCGCACGAATAAGATGCTAATGTATTTAAATGAGGTGAGGTTCCTGACCTTCCATCGCAAGATTCCCGTTTTGTCACGGGCGAGGAGCCTGGAAAATCGGAAAAGGCAATTCCGCCGGGTCAAATCGTGTTTCTCGATCCTCACGATATTTTGCTGCTGCATCGCCGTTCTGACTGACGCAGGCTGAAAATCGCCCCCCTCTGTAATTGCACTTTGTCCCCACACGCTGAAACGCTGGGTTCACTTTCTGCATTGAATGTGTTAGTGTGGGGGTCAGGGATCTCTGACTGTAATTCTATTACTGGAATTAAATGGGTGGCTTGGTTCTGCTTTGCAATTGCAAAACTTGCCGAGTAGCTCACAAGGGAGAGGGATAGAAACTCACTTAAAGGATTTTCCATATTATTCACACTGAAGGCTGAGTCGAGAAGCTAGCTGGCCGACGTGCAGGCTCACTGCCGTGTTTGTTTGGCATAATTAGTCTCTAGCGCTGTGGATGGAATCTGTACAAGTGTGGGGAAGCGATGCCAAGATCCCTTGCTAGAAAACTGTTTATAAATATTCTGTATACACTACATTTCGTGCATAGTTCCTGCCTTATAATGGCACCAATGTTATCGTCAATTAGCATAAACATTGTAACACAAAGGTTGTCTTTGTAGCTCTGCTCAGTGAGTAGAAGTTAATTCATTTACTCTGAATAGGCATGAGCCTCAGCTGATTTAGCTAACATTTATCTAATAGGTCAGGCTCACACTTCTGAGTTCAGGGAACACGGGAGTGCAGTTTGGGGTTTATGTCTCCTCCATCTGAGCAATGCTGTTGATGAACATCTTCGCCAATTTTGGTGGTCCGGTTTAGTCGAATGGAACAGGTAAATTGACAGCCCTAATTATGCTGTTTTTCGGCCAAATGCATACTTAAGCAGAGGTCTCAAAGCATCAGAGGATTAAACTGAATATTAAATATCATTAGCTGGGAAAGTTCTGAGTGCTGTCATGATGATGTGATATGTACATGTCTAACTTTCATCTTTACTTTCATCGGCTGGTCACATATATATTGAACATCTTTAAAAGGACTTTTAAAAAAAGGAAAGACACCAGATTTAGATGGCTACCACAGGTCACCTGACACATCTGGCATTACGAGTTGGTCAGTTTCTGGAGGATTCCAATGTAGATTGCGATTAGGACATGCCAAGGCAATCTGCTATGGAATTTCATACCTGCCGATGTCAAGAAACCCTACTGGTTCTCACCATTTACATTTCTATAAAGCTGCCTTTTAGACAGAGACAAAAATGTCTACCGGCACAATGGCCACATCGAAGATATTGACATATCCTTCCTCATCACAGGGAAGAATGGTCCTTTCAGAATCGATGATTGGGACAGTAAATAAATTATTCACCTATGTCATGATACAATAGCCAAGGTCTGTCCAGATATGAGCTAATCAGTTACCTTCTATGGAATACCCAATTCATTATGGGGAGAGAGGTCATCTGACCAGAATAACCATTTTGAAATGTCTTTAGTACAATAGCCTGGTTGTTTTTTCGACAGTCTGGAAGTCTACAAATGGACAAGTAACACCATGGGCGCAATTCTCCCGGAAAATGGTGGTCTCCGGTCAATAATGAGGTGCCCAGGGTGGCACAGTGGTGAGCACTGCTGCCTCATGGCACTTAGGACCCGAGTTCGATCGCCCCGGGTCACTGTCCATGTGTAGTTTGCACATTCTCCCCATGTCTGCATGGGTCTCACCCCCACAACCCAAAGATGTGCAGATTAAGTCGATTGGCCATTCTAAATTGCCCCTTAATTGGAAAAGAAATAATTGGGTACTCTAAATTTATATAAAAAAACAAAGTGCAGTTCCCATCGGGTGATTCAACGCAATCTAGATCACCATCCGCCCACACTGAGAAATGTTTCTGAAGCCTGGGGGGATTCAGGTTGAATGTTTGATGGCTGGGACCCAAAGATACAACGCCGGGTCCGAGGGATCAGGATGTCCTTTTTAAAGGGTTCCCTGATCTCAGAATAAATCTACAGCTCCCCTGACTTCTCACCAGCAAACACCCCAATCGTATTCATCAGGCACCCCTTCCCAAGTGAGAGATGCCCCACGAGAATGTCACTAAAGGCCTGACCTTCATGAGCCCCACTGGCTCTGTCCCTTCAGGGTCCTCGGTTCAGGCCCCCCCTCCCTCAGTCCCCCCCCCCCCCCTATCAGGCCCTGCCACTTCAAACCCTGGCACTGCCATGGTGGCACTGTCAGAATGCCATGATGTCATGCCAGGGCACTGTCCAGTTATGTTCCTGACCACCCATGGGCTACAAAGACGTCCGAGTCCCTCGGCGAGATCATCACATCTATCCAGAGAATTCAACAGGGTCCAGGAGAAAGGAGACCTTGCACCTTAATGTCCGAGAGTTGCCAGCTGTTTCTACAGTGGCAAAGATCTTCCAGTGCAGGCATGGGGCTGGATTCTCCGACACCCCGCCGGGCCGGTGCGTCATGATTTCCGCCCCTGCCTAGAAATCGACACCGGAGAATCCAGCAGCCGGCGGCGGGGCGGTGGGGCACCCCCCTGGTGATTCTCTGGCCCAGCGGGGGGGTCGGAGAATCCAACCCCAGAGGTTGAAAAAGATCCATTCTAAAAACATTACTGTCAGACAGAGCACCTGCTCTTTCCAGGAAGCACTTCAGAGTAGAAACAAATCCATTCTAGAAAATACATGGTCGATAGGACAGCTGCTGAAAAGAGGAAGCACTTCAGAGTTAATGGACCGTAAAGTGCTGTGAAAACAAACAAAGCTAAGTCCCCTTGAGGTAGGTACAAACTATTCAGGGGGTCGCTGGCAGGGTCTGTCTATTCATGTGGTACTTGGGGGGGTCTCCTTATTAAGGGGGTCTCTTGGAGAGTCCCATTTTGGGGGTGTTTATGGGGAGGCATGCGGGGATTCTGGTAGAGGAGGGATATGTAGGTAGTGCACTGGGGAGACGGAGAGTGAACCTCGGATGGACTCTGGGGGCAGCTCCCTCTAGGGTGTACCCCCTTGACCCCCGCGATGGCCACCACATCAGGCCCATGTTTGGTGAGACCTGGTCTAGTCCCAGCCCACGTGATTCCCGGCCCAGGGTCTGGAGAATCAGGGATTGGGCAGAGAACTGGTTTTGATGCTGAAATTGTGACAGGCGCAGGTTTCACGCCAAATCGCAATTACCCGTCACCTCAACAGCGGCGTCAATGGGTACCGGAATACACGTACAGAAAACACCGTTTGCATATCATTAGCGGGCCCGACCCGGTATTCTCCTGGGCCTCCGCGATTCTCCGTCTCCGATGGGCTGAGTTCCCAACGGCGCGGTTCACTTGTGCTTTTAAAAATCATGAAATCGGCGGCGTGACTGCTGAGGGAGAGAGAGAGGGGGTAAGGAAAGTATCCAGAACCTGATGCCACAGGTCGTATAGGTGTTCCCCCAGGTCACCCCCCTGGAGGCCTTCTGACCCCAGCCGACCCAGCAGCTGTGTGAGCGCGCTCCAACACAACCAGCGCCATCTTGTTCGCTGGGATGAGTGTGTGGGGGAGTGTAATGTGTGTGTGGCTGGGATGAGTGTGTGTGGGGAGTGTAATGTGTGTGCGGCTGGGATGAGTGTGTGTGGGGGAGTGTAATGTGTGTGTGGCTGGGATGAGTGTGTGTGGGGAGTGTAATGTGTGTGTGCGGCTGGGATGAGTGTGTGTGGGGAGTGTAATGTATGTGTGCGGCTGGGATGAGTGTGTGTGGGGAGTGTAATGTGTGTGTGCGGCTGGGATGAGTGTGTGTGGGGAGTGTAATGTGTGTGTGCGGCTGGGATGAGCGTGTGTGGGGAGTGTAATGTGTGTACGGCTGGGTTGAGTGTGTGTGGGGAGTGTAATGTGTGTGTGTGTGGCTGGGATGAGTGTGTGTGGGGAGTGTAATGTGTGTGTGCGGCTGGGATGAGTGTGTGGGGGAGTGTAATGTGTGTGTGTGGCTGGGATGAGTGTGTGTGGGGAGTGTAATGTGTGTGTGCGTGACTAGGATGAGTGTGTGTGGGGAGTGTAATGTGTGTGCGCGGCTGGGATGAGTGTGTGTGGGGAGTGTAATGTGTGTGTGCGGCTGGGATGAGTGGGTGTGGGGAATGTAATGTGTGTGTGCGGCTGGGATGAGTGCGTGTGGGGAGTGTAATGTGTGTGTGCGGCTGGGATGAGTGTGTGGGGGGAGTGTAATGTGTGTGTGCGGCTGGGATGAGTGTGTGCGGGGAGTGTAATGTGTGTGTGGGGCTGGGATGAGTGTGTGTGAGGAGTGTAATGTGTGTGTGCGGCTAGGATGAGTGTGTGTGGGGAGTGTAATGTGTGTGCGCGGCTGGGATGAGTGTGTGTGGGGAGTGTAATGTGTGTGCGCGGCTGGGATGAGTGTGTGTGGGGAGTGTAATGTGTGTGCGCGGCTGGGATGAGTGGGTGTGGGGAATGTAATGTGTGTGTGCGGCTGGGATGAGTGCGTGTGGGGAGTGTAATGTGTGTGTGCGGCTGGGATGAGTGTGTGGGGGAGTGTAATGTGTGTGTGCGGCTGGGATGAGTGTGTGCGGGGAGTGTAATGTGTGTGTGCGGCTAGGATGAGTGTGTGTGGGGAGTGTAATGTGTGTGCGCGGCTGGGATGAGTGTGTGTGGGGAGTGTAATGTGTGTGCGCCGCTGGGATGTGTGTGTGTGGGAGTGTAATGTGTGTGCGGCTGGGATGAGTGTGTGTGGGGAGTGTAATGTGTGTGTGCGGCTGGGATGAGTGAGTGTGGGGAGTGTAATGTGTGTGTGCGGCTGGGATGAGTGAGTGTGGGGAGTGTAATGTGTGTGTGTCTGGGATGAGTGTGTGTGGGGAGTGTAATGTGTATGTGCGGCTGGGATGAGTGGTGTGGGGAGTGTAATGTGTATGTGCGGCTGGGATGAGTGTGTGTGTGGGGAGTGTAATGTGTGTGTGCGGCTGGGATGAGTGTGTGTGGGGAGTGTAATGTGTGTGTGCGGCTGGGATGAGTGTGTGTGGGGAGTGTAATGTGTGTGTGGGGCTGGGATGAGTGTGTGTGGGGAGTGTAATGTGTGTGTGCGGCTGGGATAGTGTGTGTGGGGAGTGTAATGTGTGTGTGGGGCTGGGCTGTGTGTGTGGGGCTGGGATGTGTGTGTGTGGGGAGTGCTGTGTGTATGAGCAGCTGCAGCTTGTCAGCCTCCCGAGTGTCAATCACGGACCCAGCGAATCCTGCACCGTTTCTCATTGGAATCGATTGTGTTCCACGTGGAGCCGGTGCTGAATCAATCCAGGTGTGGCGCTAGTTTTGTTGTCGTGGAAGTCCATGAATCCTGCCCTGACGTCAACACTTAGCCTCAGGAACGGAGAGTCCCGCTGGCTACGTTTAGTTTCAGTTTCTAACACATTCTCCCCCCTCCCCCTTCAGTCCTCGTGAAGAGTCAAAGGACTTGAAACATTAACTGTGTTTTTCTGGTTACAGATGCTGCTGGACTGGCTGAGTTGTTCCAGTCCGTTCTGTTCATGTTTCAGATTCAGCATCCGCAGGAGTTTGCTCATTTTTTCCGAAGATAACGAGTATCAGCTTAGAGACATCACAAGTCCTAGAGAATGGGTCTGCAGGTGGTGAATCATTGGGCCCAAGCTGAGTGGAGGGGCCAGAGCAGGGGGTCAGGACTGTGCTGGTACCAGCTCACTGGAGGGGGAGATGATGAACCAGCTTTTTTGCGACAGAAGATTCATATACACACTATCGAAGAAGGATGGTGGGAGTCACTGTGCTACCCAGTTCCCCAGTTGCCTCATTCATGCCACCCCAGCAGCCGGGCCCGGGGTTCTGGCGGGCAGTCGGATGCTGCGCTCCTATCTTGTGTGTTTGTGAGTCGCCTCTCTCAGGTGGACACTAATGATCCCACAGCACTTTTTTGAAGAAGTGTAGACGACTGGTGTCGCCAATTGTCCAATTTCTATGTCTCAACCAACATCAATAAAAGCCGATAGTCTGATCCTCGCCTCATCGTGATTTCTGGGAGCTTCCTGGCTTCACATTTGGCGTTGCATTTTTTACGTTAAGTGATTAGAATTCAGAAGAACCTCATTGGCTGCAAAACACTGTGGGATATCCTGAAGTCAAATAGAATACTGTAGAAATGCAAGTCATTCTTTCCCATTTCTCCTTGCCCACAGTATTCAGGATTACTGAATTACTATTGTCAAAACTGCCTTCCAACAAAAACAATGTTGCTGATTGTGTAATGTTTCTCAGAAACTAAAAGAGTCCTTCAGTGCCGGAGGTCAATGCTTGCAGTCTCTTGTGTAATACGGGAAGGAAGACACATTTGTCAACATTAGATAAAGAGCGGGGACAGAAATCTAAACATTCTCCTGTGGATGTACGTAAACTGGTTAATCAATTTCAAGATATCACCAACAAAACGCAGCAAAATCCCAGTTTTTCTGTTAAACTGAACAATCTGTTTCAGCTTTTTATCGTTCACTTTCCCACCTCCGGGATAATCACAAGATAAGGACCGAGCTCACTGACAAAGCAGCTCATCGAAGAGAACGGAATGTGAATCATACCAACAGCTCCACAATCCTTATCACCATCGACATGATCACCATCAATTGCATTCCTTCAGTCCAGTAATGGCTCTACCCTGTGTATTACTGCAAACATAACATAACATGGACACTGAATCCAGAACAACAAACACATTTATCATCAACTCACTTCCATCTGTAATTGGCAGTCTGCGGCTACAGCTCGCTGTTTTCAACCCTGCTGCTATTTTTGGCCCTGAGATGATTTCTGACCACATATCAGCATGTGGTCTGCATGGAGAGGACCCTCCAGGTGATAGTGACACCATGCATCGGATGCCCCTGTCCTTCTCGATGGTAGGGGTTGTGGGTTTGAAAGGTGTTGCCAAGAATCCTTACTGAGTTCCTGCTACTGTGGGAACATCCCAAAGTGAAGCAGCTGTGTTCTTGGAATGAAGAGCCACAGAGTGGGACAAGCTGGGTAGTCCTATCAAAGAGCTAGTCCAAGGTGCACTGGGCTGAGTGGCCACCGTCATTGTGGCCCACAGCACAGAAAATGCCCATTGTGTCTGCGATGGTCAAAAACAACCACCTCATTATTCTAATCCCATTTCCCAGCCCTTGGCCCATAGCTGTTTCTGTCCTTGGATCGCAAGCGCTCATCTAAATACTGTTTAAATGTTCTGAGGGTCTCTGCCCCCTTTCAGGCAGCAAGTTCCAGACTCCCACCACCCTCTGGGTGAAAAGGGTTTTTCCTCACATCCCCTCTAACCCTCCCGCCCCTCACCTTAAATCTCAGCCCCCTGGTCAGTGACCCCCTCCTCCAACGGGAAAAGTTTCTTCCTGTCTACTCTATCTATGCCCCTCATAACTTTACACATCTCAATCCTGCCCCCCCCCCCCCCCCCCCCCCCCCAGTCTCATCTGCTCCAAGGAAAACCCCAGTCTATCCAATCTCTCTTCATAACTAAAGCTCTCCAGCCCAGGCAACATCCTGGTAAATCCCCTCTGCTCCCTTTCCAGTTCTATCACATCCCGCCTACAGTGTGGATTCCAGAACTGCCCACAATACTCCAGCTGTGTGCTGAATGATTCTATGACAATGTTACATGGCCTTGCATTACTTCACAATTCAATGAAGTGTAATGCCTTTGCCCAATTAATGTGTCCTGTTACCTTTAACTGATATCAATCTCTGTGCTGCTTGGCCACACAGCGTGCTGCCAAAGGCAAATTAAATAATATTACAAGAAGTATTTCATTTTATAATATCTATGATGAGAAAAATACAGTCGGGAACCATGACTCACCAGTCTTCATTAGCCAGTAACTCACAGATATACTGCTACCCACCCTGGCCTAACTTTGATGTTTCTGCAAAGCCAGTTTTCAATCTAGCTCACTCATTTGCAATTAATATCACGGGCTTTAATTTTATTTAAAAAGTGCCTTATTTAAAAGAACAAAGAACAATACAGCGCAGGAACAGGCCCTTCAGCCCTCCAAGCCTGTGCCGATCACGTGTGCTATCTAGACCACCTACCTGTATCCTTCTATACCCCATCTGCTCATGTGCCTATCCAGATAAATCTAAAAGGTCTCTAACGTATCTGCCTCAACCACCCCTCACTTGGCAGCGCATTCCAGGCCACCACCACCCTCTGTGTAAAAAACATCCCCCGCAAATCTCCACTGAACCTTTCCCCCCTCACCTTAAACTTGTGCCCCCTTGTGATTGTCATTTCCACTTTGGGAAAAAACCTCCAACTGTTTACCCTATCTATAAACGTCTATCATGTCGCCTCTCAGCCTCTGTCTCTCTCAGGAGAACAATCCCAGTTTATTCAATCTCTCCTCATAGCTAATATCCTCCATACCAGGCAACATCCTGGTAAACCTTTACTGTACTCTCTCCAAAGCCTCCACATCCTTCTGGTAGTGCGGTGACCAGAATTGGACACAGTATTCCAAATGTGGCCTAACCAACATTCTATATAAGTGTCACATAATTCTTGAGCTTTTATACTCGATACCCCGTCTATGAAGGCAAGCATGCCGTCTGCTTTCTTTACCACCATTTCCACCTGTGCTGCCAATTTTAAGGATCTGTGGATCTGCACGCCCAGATCTCTCTGTGTCTCTATGCTCCTCATGGTTCTGCCATTTATTTTATAGCTCTCACCTGAATTGGATCTACCAAAATGCATCACCTCGCATTTATCCAGATTAAATTCCATCTGCCATTTCTCTGCCCACTTTTGCAGCCTATCTATATCCTGCTGTATTCTCTGACAATCTTCATCTCTATCTGCAACTCCTGCAGTTTTAGTATCATCCGCAAACTTGCTAATCGCAAAATTGCTACGTTTTCTTCCAAGTCATTATATATATTACAAAGAGCAGAGGTCCCAGTACTGATCCCTGTGGGACACCACTAGTTACAGACCTCAATTCTGAAAAACACCCTTCCACTGCTACCCTCTGTCTCCTACGGCCAAGCCAGTTCTGAAACCATGAGGGAAAATAACCTCAGTTTTGTTTACACTCCTCTCCTGAGAGGAAACATCGTTCTCCCCTGAGTGAGCCAGGCTATCTTCAAAACATTGCACTTTGCAAAGATGGTGCCAGCTTATGTTAATGCACCACTGCAGGTTGGACTCATGACACATTTCACAGATGGATCTGATTGACTTAGTACCCTGCTCCTGACCCAGATGGGCGAAGGGCTGCCAAGACAGGCTGCTTTTATTGTGGTGTTTCATTTTAATTTGAGAAGTTAAAGCAACTGAACATTTGGAATTGAAAGAAGTTTACCACCTTTTAAAGGTTCAATCCATCAGACATGGCTACTCGAAAAAGATGGCACCAGAGCGAGGCGACTTCTTGCGAGCTGTGCCCAGCGAACCCTCTAATTGTCACAGTAACTTCATTTGAAGCCTACTCGTGACAATAAGCGATTTTCATTTCATTTTCATAATTCTATCTTCCACTCTCATTCTATGCTTCTAAAACTTCATTCTAACTCTTTTAAACTCTCTAACAATGTTAAGTTGATCTTTTCTCTGCACCTTGCTATAACTGTAACATTATATTCTGCAGTCTCTCCTTCCTTCCCTATGTACGGTATGCATTGTCTGTACAGCAGACAAGAAACAATACCTTTCACTGTATACATGTGACAATAATAAATCAAATTCAAATTTAAAAAAATGTAAATGATCATTCAATTTTATTTATACCTTGTCTAAAACACTGCAAGAATTGTGAGATACTAGAAGTTACAGCAGAGGTTTAAAATTGCCCGTTCATTGAATCGTGGAGAATTGCCACCAGTTTAATGTGGGCAACTACACTGTTAACTCTTAATGCTGATGATTTAATCTTGGGTCTTGTCATTTTAATTGACCAGCGAAGTCATTGCTGTGCACCAGAGAATTACGTTAATAATGTGCTTACCCTGGGGGGGGTGCTGACGATTACGCTTTGTCACTGAACCACAGTTAATACAGGAAATTAGTATTCACAGGGAGCTTATCATCAAGGAGACCCTCACCTGGAGAGAGAGAGGATACTGTGTGCTGTACAGCGGGAAAACACACTTGAGGAAGACTCGAACTGTCATAGAATGAGGGCTTCCTATATTTATGGGGACAGGTGCAACTGTCTGCTTCAGTTAGTTCGACTTGATAATATTATAGAGTGGAAGAATATTTGATTTTGAGTTGTCATACATTACCTGCCATGTGCCGTTCAAATGTCGAAACAGAACGCCTGGGGCAATATCACATCATCTATTTTTTTAATGCTGCAGCTACTGTACCTTGCGTTACCTGAGGCTATTTTCAATCTATTACTCAGACCGTCCTTGAGGAGTGTGCGCTGTATACACAACAGCCAGCGATGAGGAGAGAGAGGGAGAAATTAATCTCAGTCTGGGAGAAATGGGCCATTTATCAAAACAGAATAATTCCACTGACTGTTGGGACAGGGTGGCTCATTAAACCTGTAGGGCCGCAGAGTAAAGAGAAGAACCGTGACTCAGATCTCTGGTATCAAGGTGAAATGGTGCTCAGCATCCAAGACAAAAGAAGGGAATCATTTGGAAACAAGGTGAGATGGTAATCTTCCCGAGGATATCGGAAGGTATCAGGGAAAATTTCAAAGTGACTAAACTGGGTGGTTTCTGCTGCAATGTTTTCTACAATAGAATATCATACCAGATTTTACTTCATTGTAAGCCTACTTGTGAAAATAAAGATTATTATTAAATTATTACTTGTGTCGACACCCTTATCAGTGCATCTGTGTGTGCTTACTTTTCCAGATTGAGAACTGGATTGAGCATTGTTGAAAATAGTGGACTTTTATTCAATGATCCAATCAAATTGCAGGCTTGCTTTCCCATGCAGAGGGCACTCAAGACTTTAGAAACTCCCACGGCAATTTAATTCCATCAAATCAACTTTACAGGAATGTGAGAATCACAGAATTGTTAGGGTGCAGAAGGAGGCCATTTGGCCCATTGTGTCTGCCCTAGCTCTCCAAACGAACATCATGGCTTAGTGTCAATTCCTTGCCTCTTCCCCCCCCCCCCCCCCCCCCCCCCCCCCCCCCCCCCATTGGGCAAGATCTTCCAGCTGTTCACATTATTGGGGTTTTCCAATTCCGCCAATGGTGCACTGCCTGCCATGTGGGGTGGATTCAATCCCATTGGCTGTGGCAGGACCGGAAGAACCAGCCCTTGGCTAACGTCGGGCCACCTTCCGCCCAGGCGAGGCCAGAGAATCTCGCCCTACGTTCCGAATTAAATAATGATTTAATATCTTCAATTGAACCTGCCTACACCGCACTTCTAGGCAGAAGGTTCCAGACCCAAACTACTGAGTGTGACAAAAGGGTTTTCCTCACATCACATTTATGAGGATGCAGAGCTCATTTTAACTTTCAAAAATAATCATTGTGTCTTCAACGTTTATTCACCTGTAAAGTCCACACTGACATCAGGTAGCACTCGATTAGTTCCAGTGTGGAATTGGGATCTCAGAGAGAGATACCTGGCAGACAAACTTCAATTGTAAAACCTTTGTTGATATTTTGTCGAAGGCTGGTGGAATGTTGTCCGATAAAAGATCGGTACTCCAAAAAAATAGATATTTTAAAAATCCTTTGTTTTGTTTGCCAACTGGGTTCTGAAAAGAACAAAATATTCCCTTCTTTCCCTGATAAAGACAAAATATATTTAATAATAAACACTCTTGCAGCCATTTAAATTCACACAACATAAACAGTGCGCCAATGTTGTGGGGAATGAATCAATCTTGCCGTGAACACGACCCTGCTGCTTTAAGTGTTTTGATTTGTTTTCTTTGCTGTAATGCTGATTGTATCAGGCTGTACGATTACCTAGATTGTGTTTTGCTTTTGGCAACTAACAATTACAGCTTAACCTTCATCAATTCACGGGAATCTAAAGCCTGTACTTTCCAGTTAACCCTCCAAGTGCTGGATAAACCCGGCACCTTTCAATCTGCTACAAATCGGAAGAACTGTTGGAAAAGAGGATGAAACAAATGTTTGGAAGACAAGGCCTGGATTCTCTTCACCCTGCCAGAGGAGAGTTGAGTTGGAATTACTGCCCATCGTGTTGTACCAGGTGTACGGAGAGGCATGGCGTTGTGGTATTGTCGCTGGACTAATAATGATCTGGGGGGCCTGGGTTCAAATCCCACCACGGCAGGAGGTGGAATTCAAACTCGATGAAATATCTGGGGCGGGATTTGGCTGTAATCGGTGGGGCGGGCAACTCCGGCGGGATGGAGTGGCGTGAATCACTCTGGCATCGGGCCGCCTCAAAGGGGCGGAATCCTCCTTCCCTTCAGGGGCTCGGCCCACCCCGGAGTGGTTTGTGCCCCGCCTGCCGGTGAGGAAGGGGCTTGGCGCCGAAGGGCCTCCGCCGGCTGGCGCGAGCAGGTGCATGCGCGGGAGGGTTCTTTTCCGCATCAGCCATCGTGGAGGACCACAGCGGCCGATGCAGAGGAATAGAGTGCCCCCATGGCACAGGCCCGCCTGCGGATCGGTGGGCCCCGATCGCGGGCCAGGCCACCGTGGGGGCACCTCCCGTGGCCAGATCCCCCCGCGCCCCCCCGAGAACCCCGGAGGCCGCCCGCGCCGCCAGGTCCGGCCAGTAAGGGACCTATTCTAATTTACGCCGGCAGGACTGGCAAAAAACAGGCGGGACTTTGGCCCATCGCGGGCCGGAGAATTCGGGCAGCCTCGGGGCCCATTGAGTCGCGCCAGTCCCAGCCATTCTCCGAGGTGGCGGGGGTCGGAGAATCCCGCACCTGGAATTGAAAGCCTCATGATGACTATGAAAACCATTGTCGGAAAAACTCATGTGCTTCACAAACGCCCTTTAGGGAAGGAAATCTGTCGCCCTTACCTGGTCTGGCCTACTTGTGAATCCACACCCACAGCAATGTGGTTGACTCTGAGACAGCCGAGCGAGGCACTCAATTATATTCAACTGCTACGGAAACATCTCAGGGACTGCAGCGGTTCAGGAAGGCAGCTCACCACCACCTTCTGAAGGGCACCTAGGGATGGGCAATAAATGCTGAGCCTAACCAGCGACGCCCACATCCCGTAAATCAATTTTTTAAAAGATCTGTTCAATGGGCAACTGGAGGGCTCTCTGCCAGCAGGTAATAGCCTACTGCTGTGATTAACCTGGAGAGATCTGCTGTTGGACACCCAAACTGTCATAACCTGTGGCATCATCATACAGCGAAGACTATCTGCAGGTTGTGGCATGTCTAATGGCCAATAAACAACTTGATTACCTGAACTTCACAACCAACGTAGTGCGAACTTTGCGACCCATAATTCTCATTGACCTCTAATGTGACTGGTGAGCCTGCTTGGTCGTCACAATCTCACTTGCTTTGTCATTTAATGTAATATTTTCTCTATGGGGTGCTGATCAGAGGTCCTGGAGCTCACACCAGCGCTGCTTTGTCTGCCGTGGACTCTCCTGTGCAGCTCTCTCCAGTAGATTCAGTTGTGAGATCCTGGCCTGTTTGTGTCTCTGGTCTCTCTTCCTTTGTCCAAAAAGATCCACCTTCAGTACTTCACGCAATCCTGTTGCTTACTGGCAGCTACAAAGTGGAGGAAACTCTCCTCAGAAATTCCGAGCCCAGAGTACATGACATCAGTGCACCCCGCCAAATCCCCGGCATCAGAGAATTCGGCAGCCGACGTCGGGGCGGTGAGGCGGGATTCACGCCGGCTGCCAGCGATTCTCCGACCCGGCAGCAGGTCGGGGAATCCCTCCCATGTCCTCACGCCGTCGTGAAAACTGTGTGGCAGGATTCTCCGACCATCCCGCTGGGTCGGAGAATCCCCGGGGGACGGCGTGAGTCCCGCCCCGCCGCTCCGGTGCCGGCTGCCAAATTCTCCGGTGCCGGGTTTCGGGCGGGGGCGGGGATCACGCCGTGTCGGTTGGGGGCCATTGACAGCGGAACCCCCGGCAATTCTCCGGGCCCCGATGGCCGAGTACCCGTCCATTTCTGGCCAGTCCCGCCAGCGTGAAATAGACATGGCGGCGGGACCTGGCTTGGAGGGCGGTTAGCGGAGTCCTCGGGGGGGGCATGGGGGGATCCGGTCCCAGTGGGGGCCCCCATGGGTGGCCTGGCCCGCGATCGGGGCCCAGCGATCTGCGGGCGGGCCTGTGCCCTGGGGGCACTCTTTCCCTCCGCTCTGGCCTGTGTAAGGCTCCACCATGGCTGGCACGGAGAAGAACCCCCCTACGCATGCGCAGGAAATACGCCGGCAGTTCTGCGCATGCGCCAACTCCACCGGCGTCGGCCTAGCCCCAGGAGTGCGGAGGATTCCGTAACTTCCAGGCGGCCCGACGTCGGAGCGGTTCACGCCAATCTTGGCGCCAGCGTCACGCCGTCCCACCAATTGCGGGAGAATCCCGGCCGTGATCTTTTACACCAGGAAAACTGGCATCAAAACGCCACAGATTCCCGTTTACAGGGGGGTAGCAGGCAGCTGTGGTAGAGCACGCAGCTCCAGCTGCCGATACAGCCCCCAGCACTTCCGGGTCAGAGGCCACCCATGCGCATAGCGGCAACCTCCAGTGGCCGCCCCTTGTTCCATGGTGGACTCAGACAAGGGGCGGGATTCTCCGCTATCCGGTGGGGTGGGCCGTACCGATGCCGAGGAGTGGCGTGGACCACTCCGGCGTAGGGCCACCCAGAAGGTGCAGAATCCTCCACACCTTCAGGGGCTAGGCCGGCGCCAAGCGTAGGTCGCGAAGGTCGGCCGGCGTGGGTCACAAAGGTTGATAAAAATCGGTCCCCGGAAAAAAAAGGTTGAAAAATACTGCTATACGGAGAAGTTCTCCCCCTTAAACTGGAGGGCCTGGGGTGGAGGGTGTCAGACGCAGCAGTACCATACAACCACAAACTGCATTGGTTCACAGCTCCCAAGATGCCTGCTTTTTGCAGCCTTGTGGATTCGGTGGACCATGGGTCTATCGGTTGCTTCAGACTGAACACCCTTTATAATTTTTGGAAAGACTTTTTGCTGAAGTTTTGTTTGCAGTTCAGCCCCTGATCTACGGGTACCCGGTAAGGAGAGGGGGAGGGGGGAGGAGGAGGACCTCCTCGTAAGCCTAGGCCAGGCCAAACTTGCCATCAACAGGTTCAGGCAGGGGGCCACCCGGAAGGGGGAGGGTGGGGGTGGGTGTGATTGTCCGACCCGACTGTCTGCCTTTCTACCACGGTTACATACGCCGCCAGGTGTCCTTGGAGAGGGAGCACGTGGTGTCCATTGGCACCATTGAGGCAC
This sequence comes from Scyliorhinus canicula, assembly GCF_902713615.1. NCBI lineage: Eukaryota > Metazoa > Chordata > Chondrichthyes > Carcharhiniformes > Scyliorhinidae > Scyliorhinus > Scyliorhinus canicula. Next base: position 2,783,481 of record NC_052160.1, on the reverse strand, counting down.
ATTTAGTTTAATCACATTTTAGTTTAATATTTGAAGTTTCATTTGTGATTTGTTTTTATTCAAGGCAGTGTCCCTTTAAGGGCCTGCACCTTTTACAATGTCCGTCAGTTTATTTGATTTAGTTTAATTGGTTTCGTACAAAATAGATGAACCCCATCAAGAAACCCCAAATACTCAAGCAATGACTGAGAGAAATGTGCCAGTGGGACTGGCGAGAGAGCAGGTGTATAGTCCTGGTTGAGTGAAGAGGGACAGGTGTGGGGACCTGACAGTGTGAGAGGGGAGGCTGTGAGTCTTGTTGGAGACGCCCACACTGAGAGGGAAGTGGAGTTTCCGGAGGGGTAGGGGATTAGGGGGCTGAGGCCAGGGATTTCTCAGGAATCCTCACCGCTCACTTTAGTTTTCTTTGCAGTGCACAGTTCTGGCGATGTTGAGTTGACGTTTCTATTCATAGCAACAGAGCAGCGGCAGAGACAGTGATGTGCCGCTGTACACGGCCAGGATCAGCGCCCTGCTGAGGAGAGGGAGCCTGGGCCTTCAGCGTTCCAGGAAGCAGCACCACAGAGGGAACAGCCCGTTTGAGACTGTACCGGGTCAGGGCCTGTCAACGTCAGTCTTCCGAGCCACAGATGTCAGACTCACAGTGCCGGAGAAGACTGTGCCTGTCCCAGAGGATGGTCGACCACCTTTGCCATGTCCTGCAAGAGCTGGCACCACATGGTATGGGAGGACATCCACTGCCCGTGGCTCTGAACCTCTGTGTCAGCAGTTCATCTCAGGGCCTGTGTGGCATCTCCCAGTCAGCCGCACACAAATGCCTCAGGGAGGTGACAGATGTCCTTTATACAAGGGCCCACATTCCTATTAACTTGGACCGGGACCACGGGAGCCAGGATGACAGGGGCGTGAGCTTCGCCCGCTTACCTGGCATGCCCCATGCGCAGAGTGTGATCGGCTGCACCCATGTGGCCCTGTGCTCTCTGTGGCGTCATGGGGCAGCATTTATGAACCGCGAGGGATTCCACTCCCTCAATGTCCAGATGGTCTGTGCCCATAAGATGTGAAAGATAAAGGTGTGTGCCTGTTTCCTGGGGAGCGTTGATGACAGCTACAACTTGAGGCACTCACAGAACCCAGACCTGTTTTAGCATCTGGAGGGATGGTTCCTCAGGGACAAGGGTTACCCAATAAGGTGGGGGGTGGCTGAGGCCTCGAACAGAGGTGGAGACTCGATACAATGAGGCTCACGCTTCAACGCTCATACTGGTCAAGCAGGTGATTGGGGTCCTCAAGGTGCAGTTATGGTGCCTGGAGTGATGGGGGGGGGGCCTCTAATACAGTCCCAGAGGATGGCCCGCAATATTGTGGTCTGCTGCGCTCTCCACAACTTGGCGCTGCAGAGGATGGACTTCCTGGAACAGGGGAAGATGGAGGAGCACCAGATTTACTCGGATGAGGAGGAGGTTGAGGAGGCCAACAGCAACGCGCCTTCACTGAATCATCAGTGTGACAGGAGGCAGAGAGTTAGAGCTGCTATTCTCACACTGCGTGGGGATAAATTACCGAGTGTGTGCGGGGGTTTACAGGGAATGGTGCCATGAGATGATAGGCTGGAGGATCTGCTGGTGAACACAGTGATGTTTATTTACTTGTACAGTTTTATAGATGTGACCTATCCGTAACCAATGCCTTTATTCACCCACGCCCACTGGCTGCCATAGTTTCCTGCACTTCCTCAACCTCACACTACATCCCTGCCTGGGATCCAAGTTGACGTTGAGGTAGTTGGCTGCCTCCCAGGGGACCCACGCCCTGTTGAGGTGACTTTGGGAGGCGTCCCTGGGGGGTCTGGACCTTGAGGGACCAGGCGTACAGTGCGGGTAGCACACGTGTTGCAGTGCTGTCCTCTTCCCCGTGTGCGAGCCTGGAGGTGTGTTTCTCACATGGTGGGGGTGTCAGTGTCACCCCCAGGGTCCCTGGGTTGATGGTCCCGGGCTGCGTTCCTGCTGATCTCCTTTGCTTCGGGTGCCCGGACGCCCTGGGATCCTCCATGGGCTAGACGGGCCGCTGGAGTGAGATGCAGAAATCCCACCATCCTCCAGCGCTGAACCCCGTGGATTCCCACCAGCGCCTGCACCATGTAGGTGAAGCCCTGCCCCGTACAGCTCCCACCCTCAGCCATGGAGGCCATGAGCTGAACCATAGAGCGGACATCCCCGCCATGGAGCACACATCCTGTACCAAGGTCTCCACTGTGGCCTCCCCTCGCAGTAGTTGGCCTCGTGGCGTAGGAGTGACAGCACCATCTCCTCGGAAGGATATCCTGCCTCTGCCAAGCCTGATCCAACAGTCTGGACAGGACACCCTCTGAGAAAGGCAGTGCTGGCTTCCCGGCTGCCAACCACTCGGTTAGATCTGGAGCCAATGTTGGGCAGTGCTGAGGAGGCGTTTAAATGGAGCCCCCACTGATTGCAGCGATTAAGTTTCCCCAGGGCGGGTGAATCAGCGAGAGGCCACCAAGAACGCGGGCTGGTTCACGTGGGGTAAATAACTTTTCTTTGAGAGGCTCAAAGTTCCAATTGAAATCCCGTCGACAGATTCGCACGGCTTTTCTCACTGGAACTACCGCTTTGCAAATGTTTGGTAAGATTCCGCCCATTATAAATGCAAGTTGTTGTTGTTGTTGTTCCTTCAGAGACCACGGTCTGGAGAGGACAATCGGGGAAACATCCGGAACTTATAGTCTTCACATAAATCAATGCAAGATAACGGTCGGGAAATTGGTCCTCAAAACACTCATTTTCTGGGGCGGAAAGTGAGGGCATGAAGGTTTGCATGGATTTATCCTACTTCCCAGATATGATGTGGAGATGCCGGCGTTGGACTGGGGTGAGCACAGTAAGAAGTCTTACAACACCAGGTTAAAGTCCAACAGGTTTGTTTCAAACACTAGCTTTTGGAGCACTCTGAAAGCTAGTGATTTGAAACAAACCTGTTGGAATTTAACCTGGTGTTGTCAGACTTCTTACTTCCCAGATAGACCTGGAAAATGCAGCTGATCGGATGTTGGGTCAGGCATTTTCCAGGTTCCTGAAACACGAGTTGGGACTCCTGCTTGTGTTAATAAGGGGCCTACACCAGCTAGGGATTCATCCAGCCAACGACCTTATTTGGTCGATTTATCGGCTATAACTGGAGGTCCGTTGAAGGCAGGTACCATAAAGGTGAACTTTTAAAAAACATCTACCTGACCTTAATGAGGAGCCAGGAAGAGTTGGAGTTTGGACAGAGGAACCCAAAGAAATTCCCAGAAAAGTGTTTTCTGGCTCAAACCACCAGAGTTAGCAATGTTTATTTTTTTATTTACCGTGCCCTGCTTAGATCAAGAAACACTAGAACACCATTGAAATGAATGGACAGTAAAATAGCGCATTTAAAAATACCATTCAAGGGCAGCACGGTGGGGCAGTGGGTTAGCACTGCTGCCTCACGGCGCCGAGGTCCCAGATTCGATCCCGGCTCTGGGTCACTGTCTGTGTGGAGTTTGCACATTCTCCCCGTGTTTGCGTGGGTTTCGCCCCCCACAACCCAAAAATATGCAGGGTAGGTGGATTGGCCACGCTAAATGGCCCCTTAATTGGAAAAAACGAATTGGTTACTCTAAATTTATTTTTAAAAAACTATTTAAACAGATATTTTTGTCATTAAGCCACAAAGGAATGTGTTTCTCTGTAATTAAATATTTACAGACTTCCCACAGCATTGAAGATGTGTATTGAATGACAAACCTCTTCAACTTTCTTTTTCAATTTTTCCTTAAAGTGAAATGAACTGTCCCTTCAAAGGCTGGAAGCCCAGTTGGCTCCGGTTTACCGCATTACTGCCGGCACAGAGCTGCCCCCTAATCCTGCTCAGGTTAAACCACTAGTGTACAGCTGAGCATGGATAATGTATGGTACACAGGCACCAGATTCATTATAATGTTCAGCTGGTTACATTTCAACCACCCTGCTCACAGAGCAAGGCAAATAAGTAAACAAAACCACTCAACGGTTTCACAAACAAAGGAAGCTCGGATGAATCCCAAAACGATTAATATAATGTTGACAACGCCAGGCGACATTAACTAATGCACTGAATAAATTAAACAGCAGAAGGTTGTATATTCGCTGGTGATTTTAAATGGTTGCAATATTTGAATATTTAGATTCTTGATTAACGAGGGGGTGGAATGTTATCGAGGGTCAGGCAGAAATGTGGGGTTGGGGTTGCAGTCAGATCTGCCATGTTCTCCATTGAATGACGGGGCAGGCTCGAGGGGCCGTGTGGTCCCCTACTCCTCTTTGGTAGATTTGGATGGTCATTTTGATGAGCAAGTGAGCCAGCGGTAGGAAGGATATTTATTTTGCTTTCCACAGCAGTAATGATCTATAATAATAGTCCCTATTGGGTCACCCTACATGCTGGTCCCTGCTCAGGCCGGCTTTTCATAGAATCGCTACAGTGCAGAAGGAGAAGTGTCCTGACCCTCAGGTTAAATCACAACCAGTCAACTCTCTCTCAAAGTGGAAAGCAGCCGATGGTCATCAGGGGCTGTAGAGACTTCACATTTTACTTTATATATAGAATCATAGAATTTACAGTGCAAAAGGAGGGCATTCGGCCCATCGAGTCCGCACCGGCCCTTGGAGAGAGCACCCTACCCAAGCCCACACCTCCACCCTAACCCCATAACCCAGTAACCCCACCCAACACTAAGGGCAATTTTGGACACTAAGGGCAATTTATCACGGCCAATCCACCCAACCTGCACATCTTTGGACTGTGGGAGGAAACCGGAGCACCCGGAGGAAACCCACGCACACACGGGGAGGACGTGCAGACTCCACACAGACAGTGACCCAGCCGGGAATCGAACCTGGGACCCTGGAGCTGTGAAGCAATTGTGCTAACCACCATGCTATGTGCTGCCCAAATATTAATATGTATTAATCAGTTTACTTCTTTGGTTCACTTAGATTCATTTCCTTTGTGGTTTCTCTATTTAGATTTTCCTTCATCCCGTTGGCCATAAATTCTTCATGTCCCAATCCCAAAATCTACACCAGGATTACAGCTAATGCTGCCGTCACCCACTAACCCCACCAGAGTTTGGAGAACCAAAGTGAGGCTTAAACTGACAAGTGGCAAGTAACATTCGCACCACACAAGTGCCAGGCAATGACCATCTCCTACAAGAGGGAATCTAACCATCGCCCCTTGACATTCAATGGCATTACCATTGCTGAATCCCCCACTATCAACATCCTGGGGGTTACCATTGATCAGAAACTGGACCAGCCAAATAAATATTGTGGCTATCAGAGCAGTTCAGAGGCTAGGAATTCTGCAGAGAATAACTCACCTCCTGTCTCCCCAAAGCCTGTCCACTGTAGACACAGTATAGAACATAGAACAGTACAGCACAGAACAGGCCCTTCGGCCCTCGATGTTGTGCCGAGCAATGATCACCCTACTCAACCCCACGTATCCACCCGATACCCATAACCCAACAACCCCCCCCCTTAACCTTACTTTTAAGGACACTACGGCAATTTAGCATGGCCAATCCACCTAACCCGCACATCTTTGGACTGTGGGAGGAAACCGGAGCACCCGGAGGAAACCCACGCACACACGGGGAGGACGTGCAGACTCCGCACAGACAGTGACCCAAGCCGGAATCGAACCTGGGACCCTGGAGCTGTGAAGCATTTATGCTAACCACCATGCTACCGTGCTGCCCCTGCTACTGTGCTGCCCCGTGCTTAACCTTATAGGTTAAGAGCGTGATGGGATACTCTCCATTTTCCTGGTTCAGAATTGGGGAATTACCTCCCTAACAGTACAGGGATCCCTTCAGTGATTGCAGCGGTTCAAAAAGCCAGCTCACCACCACCTCCTCGAGGGTAATGAGGAATGGGCAGTAAAACTGTTGGCCTAACCAGCGATACCCACATCCTGGAAAAGAATAAAATAAAAGCGACTAAAATCTAAATCCAAGGGGTGGGTTTTAAGGAGGATCCTAAAACAGGAGATGGAGGTGTGAAGTGGAAAGGTTGAGGGAGAGGGTTCCTGGGTACAGGAGGGCAGAGGGGTGACATTCCCTCTGTACCAGGCACAGTATGTGAGTAGTGAAAAGGAATGATTACAGACTCACTCTGCACAGGATAATAAGCAGCTTGTAATAATACAACAGTAATTGAACAACAATTCATGTTGTTATGAGAGCATTTACATCTGATTGAACGATGGTATTACAGCCGTTTGTTACCCTTGATAGCACATCAGTTATGCTCAAATATAGGGAAGTAACAAAACACAAAAGGAAACCTTTTCATCCTGTAACTGTTTCTATGCTTGCAGTTTATATTTCTTCTCTCTCTATATCTTTTTACATTTCCTCTCACTATCGCTGTGTCTTTACATTTGTCTATAACTTGAACTGGGACACCGAGGGGACAGAAAAGCAAAGACCCTTTGAAATTCTCCCTCTGTGTACCGGAACAGGCGTCGGGATGTGGCGACGAGGGGATTTTCACAGTAACTTCATTGCAGTGTTAATGTAAGCTTACTTGTGACAATACAGATTATAATTAATTATTATCCAATGTCGGACGAATTGATTCCCAGTAGCATAGGGATGAGAACATTTACATCTCAATGGGACCATCGAGGAACAGTGGAAGATTTTCAAAGTGATTTTTCACAGTGCTCAGCAAAAGTATATACCAGCAAAAAGGAAGGATTGTAGGAAAAGGGATAATCAGCCATAGATATTTAAGGAAGTATAGGAGTGTATCAAATTGAAAGAAAATGCATACAAAGAGCAAAGATTAGTGGGAAACTAGAGGATTGGGAAATCTTTACAGGTCAACAGAAAGCCACGAGAAAAGCTACAAAGAAAAGTAAGGTAGATTATGAGAGTAAACATGCTCAGAATGTAAAAACAGATAGCAAAAGTTTCTACAAATCTATAAAGTGAAAAAGAGTGGCTAAGGGCAACATTGGTCCTTTAGTTTAGAGGATGAGAAGGAGGATTTAATAATGAGAAATGAGGAACTGGCCGAGGCATTGAACAAGTATTATATGTCGGTCTTCACAGTGGAAGACACAAATAACATGGCAAAAATTGATGGCCAGGAGGCTATGGCAGGTGAGGACCTAGAAATTATCATTATCACTAAGGAGGTGGTTTTGGGAAAGCTAATGGGGCTAAATGTAGACAAGTCTCCAGGCCATGGTGGAATGCATCCCAGAGTGCTAAAAGAGATGACAGGGGAAATAGCAAATGCGCTAGTGGTAATTTACCAACATTTGCTGGACTCTGAGGCATTTCCAGCAGATTTGAAAACAGCAAATGTGACGCCACTGTTTAAAAAAGGAGGTAGACAAAAGGCGGGTAAACTATAGGCCAGTTAGCTCAACCTTCTGTAGTGGGAAAAATGCTTGAATCAGATTCAAGGAAGAAATAGCGAGACATCTAGATAGAAATTGATCCATTGGGCAGACGCAACATGGATTCATGAAGGTGGGTCGTGCCTAACTAATTTACTGGAATTCTTTGAGGACATTACAAGCTCAGTGGACAATGTGAACCGATGGATGTGGTGTATCTGGGATTTCCAGAAGACATTCGACAAGGTGCCGCACAAAGGCTGCTGTATAAGATAAGGTGCACAGCATTATGGGTGATGTATTAGCATGGATAGAGGATTGGTTAACTAACAGAAAACAAAGAGTGGGAATAAATGGATGTTTTTCTGGTTGGTGATCAGTGGCAAGTGTTGTCCCTCAAGGATCAGTGTTGGGACAGCAATTGTTCACAATTTACAGAGATGATCTGGAGTTGGGGACCAAGTGTAATGTTTCAAAGTTAACAGATGATGCCAAGATGAGTGGTAGAGTAAAGGACACAGAGTCTGCAGAGGGATTTGGAAAGTTTAAGCGAATCGGCTAGGGTCTGGCAGGTGGAGTACAGTGTTGGTAAATGTGAGGTAATCCATTTTGGTAGGAATAACAGCAAAATGGACTATTATTTAAATAGTAAAGAATTGCAACATGCTGCTATGCAGAGAGACCTGGGTGTCCTTGTGCATGAATCGCAAAAAGTTGGTTTGTAGGGTCAGCAGGTAATTAAGGTGACAAATAGAATTGTGTCCTTCATTGCTAGAGGGATGGAGTTTAAAAACAGGGAGGTTATGTTGCAGCTGTATAAGGAGCTGGTGAAGCCACACCAGGAGTACAGTGTACAGTTTTGGGCTCCTTCTCTGAGGAAGGATGTTCTTGCTCTCGAGGGAATGCAGCGAAGGTTTACCAGACTGATTCCAGGGATGGCGGGACTGTCACATGAGGAGAGATTGACTAGGTTGGGATTGTTCTCGCTGGAGTTCAGAAGAATGAGGGGGGATCTCATAGAGACTTATAACATTCTAACAGGACTAGACAGGGTAGATGCAGGGACGATGTTTCCAATGATGGGTGTGTCCAGAACCAGGGGTCACAGCCTGAGGATTCAGGCCGAATGGCAGAGCAGACTCGAAGGGCCAAAAGGCCTCCTCCTGCTCCTATCTTCTATGTATCCATGTTCGGATCTCCTTACTTGAGAAAGGATGTACTGGCACTGGAGGGGGTGCGGAGGAGATATTAATATACACGGAATACATATTACAATTAAAATAATGTCAATGGCTTTTAACAGCACAAATCCGAGATTAATGTTTGTGGAAATGATAAACATTGCTGAAAAAAATGGCATGTCAAAGCTTTTCATCTTGAACTCATCAGAACAATTTTGCCAATGTCATCGAATCATAGAATTTACAGTGCAGAAGGAGGCCATTCAACCTATCAAGTCTGTACTGGCTCTTGGAAAGAGCACCCTATTTAAGGCCACGCCTCCACCCTATCCCCGTAACCCAGTAACCCAGCTAACCTTTTTGAACATTAAGGGCAATTTATCATGCCTAATCTACCTAACCTGCACATCTTTGGACTGTGGGAGGAAACCGGAGCACCCGGGGGAAACCCACGCAGATACAGGGAGAACGTGCAAACTCCGCACAGACAGTGACCCAAGCCGGGGATCGAACCTGGGACCCTGGAGCTGTGAAGCAACTGTGCTAACCACTGTGCTACTGTGCTGCCCATGTCAGCAGCAAACAGCAACTTATACTATATGAGAAGAAAGTGCTGATTGGTTGGCAAGTAGAGTCTGATTGATAGAGATGTTGCCATGGAAAATCCACCAGGTGACTGAGAGTTAACTGCCTAGCATTGTTTGAAATTCAAACCAAGCAGCTTGGCCCTGGTTGGTCAAGGCAGTGATCTGAGGAATGGACCAGAGAATGGCTATCACTTACTTTGTTTAGCTGAAACAGGTGCAATGTGTGTACATGTTCTTTCTGTCTGCAAATAACAGGGCCATGTGTATTCATATACAGTTTTCAGTACATGCAAATGTGCCACACTGCAAGCCTGACTGACAATCTTAAAATAGACGTCTTTTTTAGCACACTGAAAATTATTTAGAAAATGTTGTCCAATCATAAAATCACATCTACTATTGGCAAATATGGGTTGTGCCTTTCCTGGAAGTGCGCAAAGGCCGATCACGGGAGGGAAAGTGGCATTGAGCACCTTGTGACAATGTTGGTTTTTCCTGCAATAGTTTGGCACTTAGTGCCAAAGATTATCATTCATCGTGCGTATCGATGGCGGGACGGCTTCTGATTCTCCTGCCCCACCATCACCTTTGTGCTGCAATCATTGGGATGCCACATTAAAAAGCTGCCCCAATGCACTCCGGGTCACCGGGTCACCGGGTCACCGGGTCACCGGGTCACCGGGTCACCGGGTCACCGGGTCACTGGGTCACTGGGTCACCGGGTCACCAGGTCACTGGGTCACTGTGTCACCGGGTCACCGGGTCACCGGGTCACCGGGTCACCGGGTCACTGGGTCACCGGGTCACCGGGTCACTGGGTCACTGGGTCACCGGGTCACCGGGTCACCGGGTCACTGGGTCTCTGTGTCACTGGGTCACCGGGTCACTGGGTCACCGGGTCACCGGGTCACTGGGTCATCGGGTCACTGGGTCACAGGGGCCCGGCGCAGAGTAAAGTAGGCCCCCCGGAACCAGCCCGCCAATCGATTGGCGGGCCAGGCCAATGTGGGGGCTCCCCCCCCCCGGGTCGGAGAATAAGATTCTCATGGACATCGAGGAGAGAGGCCTCCAAATGGTCGGGAAGAACGTCGACCGCCCCTGTGCTTCATCCATCAGACAAGAAGGGTATGAGTCACACCTCCTGTATCTAAAGCTCCCCTGGCATGAACGAAAGCGCTCTCCTTTCGTTTGCAGGTAAACTGGGAGGCACCTGAGGGGTTTCACCAGCCAGGTCCCGGTCCCCAGCCCAGGGAACAGCAAGAGAGAGGATTCCATGGACCCTGACAGTGAAGACCCATCACAATGTTCACCCACACCCCCCACCAGCGCAGACATCCACCTCGCTGGGACCTAGTTCGAGAGTAGCCTTGGGGTAACAATCTGGTGATTACCTCACTCTCACAGAGCCACAGCCAGCAGAGGCATGGACATCCCAGGTGTCGGAGAATTGCTGGAGGCCAGAAACCTGCTGAGGCTCCGTCAGATGATGGGCCTCTGGACTCCAAAGACAAACTGGGGAAAATCAGGAAAGGATTCCTGATACGCTTCCTGGATTGACGAGGTGCCTGGAGGAGTCCATCCACCTTATGTCTGAAGTGATTGTGCCAACTGTCCAACACACTGGGGTCAACACAGCTCAGGTGGTGGCCACCATGGAAACCTTGCTGCAAGACTTTAGTCCTGCACTGCTGCCTGGCATGTACCCCATGGTGCAGGCACTTGCTGCAGTCTATCAGGGTCAACGCCAGAGGACAATGGGCTTCTCAAGCTAACTCCAGCTGCCTCTCTGTGCCAGGGGGCCAGGGGCCCTCGGGCACTCATAGGGAAGAGGATTGTTTGGTACACACCCCAGGGCCATCCACCTGGGTCTCTCTGGGAGCATCTGGTCCTTCTGAATGCCCTCTTCCTGTGCCGCCATCAGCTAAGCACATACCTGGAGGATCAGACCAGGTGAACATTCAGAGAGTGAAAGCCCTTGTGGTTCACAGAGGTCACTGTTTGATGGCCCGGAGATCTGAATGCAGCGTGAGTACAGTCGATGGCACCCTGCATCTTGAATCCTGGCTTGCCTGACCCACGTCGAAATGGACCAAGCCGTGTTCCCTCACAAAACTTGTGTCCATCATCTCAGATGTATTTGTGTGAGGAGGCTTGAGAAATCCCACAGAGGTCACCAGTGGAGCCCTGGAAGGAGACATTGACGTAAAAATTTGGTGTTGTTGTAACTTTCAGCAGCGCGAGCAGTGGATGGTATTTACCACATTACACATTTGTGTGATCGGCACAGGGGGTGACTGTCCTCACCCGCGGCATCTTCTGCTTCTGGCGACGGTGAGCCCCCGCTTTGCCATCGATCACAGCGGGGCCAGGAACCCCCCCCCCCCCACCCCCCCCCCCCCCCCCCCCCCCCGGCCGGTGAGCTGTCTCCCGCTGGCGAGAAACACACCACAGGGCCTGTGGAAACCCCCCCTCCATCCCCGCCTAGGAACAGCCACGGGGGCTGCGGAAACCCCCCCCCCCCCTCCACCCCCACCTAGAAACACACCACAGGGCCTGTGGAAACCCCCCCCCCCCCCCCCATCCCCGCCTAGAAACAGCCGCGGAGGCCGAGAATCCCCCCTCGCACCGAGACCACATTTGTGGCTTGGTGGCAGCCATTTTAAGCCATTCAGGACTGAGATGAGGAAGAGCTACCTCTCTCAGAGAGATGTGAACTTGTGGAATTCTCTACCACAGAAAGCTGTTGGGGCCAGTTTGTTGGATATATTCAAGAGGGAGCTGGGCGTGGCCCTTACGGCTAAAGGGATCAGGGGGTATGGAGAGAAAGTGGGAGTGGGATACTGAATTTGCCTGATCAGCCATGATCATTTGAATGGTGGAGCAGGCTCGAAGGGCCGAATGGCCTCCCCCTACACCTGCTTTCTATGTTTTCTACCCTGTTAGTGGAGCTACTACTGGAAATTAGCAGCGGCCAACAGGTCGCCTCACCTGTTTGCTCAGAGTTTAGAGATACCTTGCCCTTCCAGGTAATCTGAGGTAGACTGGGCACTTTTTGGGGCTGAAAGTGATGCCCATCCATCAGTTTGTGTGGTTTACAGGGATCAATGATCTGATCAGGGTTGGCATCATCCCTCAGGTGTTGTCTGATGCTCCCTCTGACATGTCTCTCTCTTTCAGCAATATTCTGTTCTACCAAACGGCTATGTGAAACATTTGAATGGCACCTCTATAAACTGTGAGTAAAGCCCAAAAAATCCCAGCCACTGCTTCTCAAGTAAACGATTCAGAATGTGTATTTTTCCCATCATTTGAACACAATACTCTCATTGACTAGCTGTGTGTAGATGCTGTAGGATAT